>NC_057814.1:546971116-547266303 GCF_018294505.1 Triticum aestivum
GCTCGCGCGGAGTTCGCCGGTGCAAACGAAGGGGCTCGGGTGGGGACTTTGGTTGTGGGGGGCTGGGGCCTCGCCGAACGAACAAAACTCGACGCGGGTGGGGGCGGGGGTGGGGGTGGGGGTGGCGGAGGAACACAGGCGGTGGGGGGCGGTGGTCCGGCCGGCGGCCCCTGCGGTGTTCTGTATGGGAAGAATCAGAGACCAGGAAGAAGAAGGGTTAGGAGACGTAGGATCTTCATCCAACCGCCTGAAATGGTCGACTGACCCAAATGACGAAAGTCACGCGACTTTCATGCAGACATGCCTTTATATTCAGTACCATCATCGTACCTGCTTAGCACTGCTCCTGAATCCATCAAGCTAAACAACGTGCCACTCATAATTCCAAACTTGTTGCTCAAGTACGAATCTAATATGATGCTGATATTACTAAAACAGATAACATTTAATTGGTCAGCTAATGTTCCTATTTTACTTTCGAAAAAGCATGTGCACCACATATAGAGAGACAGCGGGGAGTTGCTTTCTTAATGCGCTCTGGTTCATCATGTGTGGGCACTGCGCAACGAACATTTTATTATCCAAAATCTGCTTGCTCTTCTTTAGAATGTTCCTCTTCCGTTCTTCTTTAATAAGTACTCTCTCTGTTCCTAAATACAAGTCTTTGTATAGATTCCATCATGGACTACATACGGAGCAAAATGAGTGAATCTACACTCTAAAATGTATCTGGATACATCTGTATGTGATCCATAGTGGAAATCTCTACCAAGACTTACATTTTGGAACGGAGGGAGTGTGATAGTAGTACAGTATGTTCCTTGTAGTCAAGATGAGCAGGGACATTTGCAGTGTAGAGGTCTATACAGTCGGTTGGTATGGACACTTTGAACTCTTCGGGCCTCTTTGATTCGTACGATTTTGTAAACATGGGAATAGGATTTGAAGTGGCCTGCCCACTTGAATCCTATAAGAATAGCAAGGAAATGCGGGGAGCTGTGACGCCTTTGAGAGTTACACTAATATTAACAGTACCGCACCTTCAGTTGAAGAGAGCTGGTATCCGAAGCCTTTCTAGCCATACCGGCAATACTAGCACATATATTCCAGCAAGTTCCACTTTGCTGATTTTACTCTGATGCTTACAGTTTTCCCGTTATATCTACACTATGATCTGTGTAGCTGCTTTATGTCGCACTAGCAGCAGTCCACTCTTGAAGCTAAACACCGCAATGACTTACAAAATTGGCACCAATGCATTGAGTGCCATTCTAGATGCAATGAAACTCATACGCTCCCCACCTGTTGATTCTTGTTCAGAATATGATCCTAATGACTATTCTAACCTCGAGGAGTCAAAGGTAGATGGTCTGTCCTGTTCACCCATCAAGGTGCCTGTTCTAATTTGGCAAGGTTTTATTGATTGCGCGTATCTTGCATATGTTGTCTTGCATTTCTTCTACTTTGTTGCACCGCCATCTGCTTAGTTTACTCATCATATATGTCGAGATGCCATGCCCATCCATTATCAATACATATTCCATCTGTCATCATACCATGTTTTTTCACTCAAATGATGTTCTTGTGTATCAGACATCAAAAAGGACGAGGGTGATTGCCGAACCTGAAGGAGCACCAGCAAAGTCCTTAAAAACGTGGTTGTGCCGGAGAAATCAGACAACACCCCACTTATATTGGATGTACAACCAGTGACTGATACGTCTTCAACGTATCTATTATTTTTATTGTTCCATGCTATATTATATTCTGTTATGGATGTTTAAGGGATTTATTATACACTTTTATATTATTTTTGGGACTAACCTATTAACCGGAGGCCCAGCCCAAATTGCTGTCTTTTTGCCTATTTCAGAGTTTCGCAGAAAAAGAATATCAAACGGAGTCCAAACGGAATGAAACCTTCGGGAACGTGATTTTTGGAACGAACGTGATCTAGAGGACTTGGACCCTGCATCAAGAAAGCAACCAGGAGGGCGCGAGGTAAGGGGCGTGCCCTCCACCCTCGTGGGGCCCACGTTGCTCCACCGACGTACTTCTTCCTCCTATATATACCTACGTACCCCCAAACCAACAGAGGCATCTACGAAAACCTAATTCCACCCCGGCAACCTTCTGTACCCGTGAGATCCCATCTTGGGGCCTTTTCCGGCGTCCTGCCGGAGGGCGCATTGATCACGGAGGGCTTCTACATCAATACCATAGCCCCTCCGATGATGTGTGAGTAGTTTACCTCAGACCTTCGGGTCCATAGTTATAAGCTAGATGGCTTCTTCTCTCTCTTTGGATCTCAATACAAAGTTCTCCACGATTCTCGTGGAGATCTATTCGATGTAATCTTCTTTTGCGGTGTGTTTGTTGAGACCGATGAATTGTGGGTTTATGATCAAGTTTATCTATGAACAATATTTGAATCGTCTCTGAATTCTTTTATGTATGATTGGTTATCTTTGCAAGTCTCTTCGAATTATCAGTTTGGTTTGGCCTACTAGATTGATCTTTCTTGCAATGGGAGAAGTGCTTAGCTTTGGGTTCAATCTTGCGGTGTCCTTTCCCAGTGACAGCAGGGGCAGCAAGGCACGTATTGTATTGTTGCCATGGAGGATAACAAGATGGGGTTTATATCATATTGCATGAGTTTATCCCTCTACATCATGTCATCTTACTTAAAGCGTTACTCTGTTCTTATGAAGCTAATACTCTAGATGCATGCTGGATAGCGGTCGATGTGTGGAGTAATAGTAGTAGATGCAGGCAGGAGTCGGTCTACTTGTCACGGACGTGATGCCTATATACATGATCATACCTAGATATTCTCATAACTATGCTCAATTCTATCAATTGCTCAACAGTAATTTGTTCACCCACCGTAATACTTATGCTCTTGAGAGAAGCCACCAGTGAAACCTATGGCCCCTGGGTCTATTTTCCATCATATTAATCTTCCAACACTTCGCTATTTCTATTGCCTTTTATTTTACTTTGCATCTTCATTATAAAAATACCAAAAATGTTATCTTATCATATCTATCAGATCTCACTTTCGTAAGTGACCGTGAAGGGATTGACAACCCCTTTATTGCATTGGTTGCGAGGTTTTTATTTATTTTTGTAGGTGCGAGGGACTTGGGCGTGGCCTCCTACTGGATTGATACCTTGGTTCTCAAAAACTGAGGGAAATACTTATGCTACTTTGCTGCATCACCCTTTCCTCTTCAAGGGAAAACCAACGCAGTCTCAAGAGGTAGCAGTGACACAAAACGTAGGACCGACTCCAGCAGACTGCACAAATACTTCACTGGCCACACCACTAGCCGCACCACACATGACCTGCACTCCAGCAAAAGGTATGCCGATTTCAGTTGCCATAGCACCAGCCGTACCACAGAAAAATCCCACTCCAGCAAAAAGTACAGCAAGTCCACCGGCCGAAGACCTATCCCAACTACAGAGATGGCCAATTCCTGCAGATTGGAACCCCATTCCAGTTATTCCCAGTTTAAAGGACAATGCTTTCAATGTTCTTAGGGACTACGTGCATATGTTCCCATCATGGGAAGATTATAGTGAAGACAAACACCATTTTCACATCTTCCTATCCCACTTACGTGTAAGTGCTATTATTCATGGTGATTATTTTCCTGTTTTCTGTTGATTGAACACATCAATGATTTACATTACATTGTTGTAAGTAGGCGAGGCTCAATCTGGATAGTCATGACGAGCAAAGCTTGCTTGCGCTTTTCAAGGAAGCATTGCAGCAGTATTGGTGTTACCTGAGGAAATCACACTTTGATCGCAAGTCTATAAATGAATTTCTGGTGAAGTCTCCTGTGCTAAATTTAGAAGACATTGGATGGAAAAACCTTGTTATGCACTGGTCTCGTTCCGAGGATGAGGTACTGTCTATGATATCACATGACAATTTGAACTTCTACTTTTCCGCATGTGCCTTACGGATCTTTTTTGCAGGAAATCTGCTCGAAAAAGAATTCCGGTTTGAAAAGAACGACAAGATATCGCAAATATGTTGCCCGCTGCTTTGCTCTTGTTAGTACCTGTTGTCCTGTATCACTGTACTTGCATACATACCTGGTTCATTATGTGACAGCAGTATGCATGATAGCTTGCTTATCAATTGTTCGCTCCAAATTATGTAATCTGTATGAATGGTTACATTAGTGTAGAATATATCCAATGCCAATGAAATTTTTTAGCTCTGCATTGTTCTTGTAAGTACCTGTTGTCCTTTATTAGTGTACTTATATTGACAGGTAGTTGTTCATCTACCATCACTCTGCAGCTTATTTTCCTTTGCCCTCCATTTTCTACACATAAGATCTATATTTACTCTTACCATAAGGTTGGATAACACCGATGGTACTGAAGAAGTTTAGCACTGCATTGCCCTTGGCTGTACCTTTTGCCTGTATCGCTGTACTTACATTTATAGCTTCTTGGTTATGTAGCATCACTCTTCATCTTATCTTAAATATAATCCATTTTTTCTTATATTGTCACATCTATATTTACTCTTAACAAAATGTAGAATAAAGGCCATGCTTATGAAGAAGATTCTGTGGTAAACTTCTTGAATTGCCCCCCCCCCCCTGTCAGCATGGACAAGGGCTTTATAGAGCCTGCCTTCACCAATAATGTAAGTTTGTCCTTCTCAAGCCTTCAAACTTTGTTGTGTATATTTGGTTAGGCATGACTGCAACAGCTGTTTATTTTTGGTGTTTGCATTAAATTGCATGTTCAAAGTTTATTATGTAGTTCATAAACAAAAGTTTGTCCTTCTCAATTTAAGTTTTCAGTTGTAGAACCAAGTTCCTTCTTCATACCATGTAAATTAAACTATACAGAGCAAGTGATCTTCTTTTGCACTGCATGTATGCTTCTGTTCTTGATCCGTAATCCAGTGGTGTGGTGAACCTACCCACTACAGCACAATGTCATATTTTGCAATGTCTTAACTATGAACAATGTCATATCATTCTACTATTATTTTAACCGTCTCTTTATTTGCCAATCTAAAATGGGATAAATTGACAGCACACTAACCATTGATACTTATGAGTTCTTGATCTATAATCGAGTGGTGTCGTGAAGCTGCCAACTCCTTCACAATGTCATTTCCTGCCATGTCTTGACCTGAACAATACCATATTGTGTTAATGCAATTTTAAACTGTGTCACTTTATTCGTCAGTAAGAAATGTGATGAATTGTCAGCACTGATACTTTTATGTGCAAAACCTGTCATCTGTCTGCTTGTTTATCTTTCAGAGTGAGGAGGATATAAGTGTTAAATAAGCGCAGTCTCATCAGCTTGCTCAGCTGCTTGCGCTGCAGCTCCCCAGTAGGGCTAACCTTTCTTGAACTCTATTGAAGTGATGCCGGTTTTGTATACTATTTTGTCGGCGTGTTCAGTTGCACCGGTGGCGATCTTTGATGCCCCGTGTATGTAATCTGCTGTCTGCTTGTGCTTTATTATCATAGTGGCGAACTTTGATACCTAGTGGATGTAATATGCCGTAATTTCTTTATTGTATAGTCTAGGTTTTTTCTTATTCACGATGCTGTAGTTATTTTACTGTATATATATATATATCTTGTCTTCGCAGTAAACCGGCCAAACCGTAAAATTACGGTACATAATCGGGCCGTCATGCAATCACGATGTATGATCCGCATCATGGGCCCCGTCATCTTGGTCCGTTAGAAGGCCTAAATGTAAACTGACCCACTAGTAGATTCGGGCCTTTAATAGGCCGAGTAAACCGCCGGCCCTCTTTTCGCAAGAAAACTCAGTGGGCTTTTAGGAGGCTGAGAAGTAGGTTGGGCCTGAAACGTGCGGAATAGCTCACGGGCCGGCAGAAGCCCAAAATGGACCCCGGCCCATGATTGTGCCAATCAAATCACGGGCTTTTAACAGGCCAAAATTGTATCGGTCCTTGTTTGGCCCAATCAGATTATCGGCTGCGAGCAGGCCGGATGCAAACCGGGCCGTAGTTAGGCCCAACTATATGACGGGCTTTTAACAGGCCAAAATTAATATAGGGCCAAAATGTTAAACGGGCCCTTAACAGGCCGAAACTAATATCAGGCTGAATTATTAAATGGGCCTTTAGCAAGTGGGCCCAAAAGCATAGCGTCCAGTTGACGGGCCGAATCTGATATGGGCCATAATTTAGCCCAAAGCCTCTTAAAGGGCCGGACCTAATCTGGGCCGTAATTTGACCCAGAATGTGGTAGGCTTTTAACGGGCCAGATCTCATATGGGCCATTGTTAGGCCCAAAACGTGGCAGGCCATTAATGCACCGGATCAAATATGGGCCGGCATTTGGCCCAAAACATGGCAGCCAGTTAATGGGCCAGCCTACTAGGGTCCTCAAAATCTTGTGGGCCTACAGCTGGGCCGGCCCATTAATGTCGGCGAAATCTCGTGGGCCTTTAGCTGGGCCGGCCCATTATGGTCCACAAAAATCTTGTGGGCCTTCACCTGGGCCGGCCCATTATGGCCCGCAAAAATCTTGTGGGCCTTTACCTGGGACGGCCCATTATGGCCCGCAAAATCTTGTGGGCCTTTAGCTGGGCCAGCTCATTATGGTCCACAAAATCTTGTGGGCCTTTAGCTCGGCCGACCCATTATGGTGCGCAAAATCTTGCGGGCCTTTAGTTGGGCCGGCCCATTTAAACTTTATGGGCCACTTTTGGCCGGTCCACGAGTCAACATATCATAGGCGCATCTCGCCCATTGGGTGAGTGACACCTGTGCCAACGCAGAGCTGGCACGTGTTTGTGTTAGCCAATCAGAATTTTACACGTGGAAAATCCCCATTGGTCCGGGCTGTTAACGGGTTATCGGATCCAAAACCGGACCCGATAGATTAACTGCATTCCATTAGGTGGATGCCACGTGTCGGTCACCCTTGACGAAAGCACTTCTGTGACGCGTGATTTATCATCATGGAAGTGGACACTTCCATGATGATAATTTTGGTAATGTCATGGAACACTTCTACGACAGCACAGGTATGACTATCTTGATTCTGTCATAAAATTGTCATGGATGTACATGCATGACAGAAAACGTGACCTACTGTGACAAACACGTATCATCACGGAAGTGTATTTTTTTTGTAGTGGAGCAACAGACTTATTGGAAATAATACATACTGATGTATGCGGTCCGATGAGTGTTGAGGCTCGCGGCGGGTATCGTTATTTTTTGACCTTCATAGATGATTTGAGCAGATATTGGTATATCTACTTGATGAAACATAAGTCTGAAACATTTGAAAAGTTCAAAGAATTTCAGAGTGAAATGGAAAATCATTGTAACAAGAAAATAAAGTTTCTACGATCTGATCGTGGAGGTGAATATTTGAGTAACGAGTTTGGTCTTCATTTGAAACAATGCGGAATAGTTTTGCAACTCACGCCACCCGGAACACCACAGCGTAATGGTGTGTCCGAACGTCATAACCACACTTTATTAGATATGGTGCGGTCTATGATGTCTCTTACTGATTTACCGCTATCATTTTGGGGTTATGCTTTATAGACGGCTGCATTTACGTTAAATAGGGCACCATCTAAATCCGTTGAGACGACACCATATGAACTGTGGTTTGGCAAGAAACCGAAGTTGTCATTTCTTAAAGTTTGGGGCTGCGATGCTTATGTGAAAAAGCTTCAACCTGATAATCTCGAACCCAAATCGGAGAAACGTGTCTCCATAGGATACCCAAAGGAGATTGTTGGGTACACCTTCTATCACAGATCCGAAGGCAAAATATTTGTTGCTAAGAATGGATCCTTTCTAGAGAAGGAGTTTCTCTCGAAAGAAGTGAGTGGGAGGAAAGTAGAACTTGATGAGGTAATTGTACCTGCTCCATTATTGGAAAGTATTTCATCACAGAAATCAGTTCCAGTGATTCCTACACCAATTGGTGAGGAAGTTAATGATGATGATCATGAAGCTTCTGATCAAGTTACTACCGAACCTCGTAGGTCAACCAGAGTAAGATCCGCACACGGTGGTACGGTAATCCTGTTCTGGACGTCATGTTACTTGACCATGGCGAACCTACGAACTATGAGGAAGCAATGATGAGCCCAGATTCCACGAAATGGCTTGAGGCCAAGAAATCTGAGATGGGATCCATGTATGAGAGCAAAGTGTGGACTTTGGTTGACTTGCCCGATGATCGTCAAGCCATAGAAAATAAATGGATCTTCAAGAAGAAGACCGACGCTGACGGTAATGTTACTGTCTACAAAGCTCGACTTGTTGCAAAAGGTTTTCAACAAGTTCAAGGAATTGACTACGATGAGACTTTCTCACCTGTAGCAATGCTTAAGAATGTTCGAATCATGTTAGCAATTGTGCATTTTATGATCATGAAATTTGGCAAATGGACGTCAAAACTGCATTCCTGAATGGATTTCTAGAAGAAGAGTTGTATATGATGCAACCAGAAGGTTTTGTCGATCCAAAGGGTGCTAACAAAGTGTGCAAGCTCCAGCGATCCATTTATGGACTGGTGCAAGCCTCTCGGAGTTGGAATAAACGTTTTGATAGTGTGATCAAAGCATATGGTTTTATACAGACTTTTGGAGAAGCATGTATTTACAAGAAAGTGAGTGGGAGCTCTGTAGCATTTCTAATATTATATGTGGATGACATATCGTTGATTGGAAATGATAGAGAATTTTTGGATAGCATAAAAGGATACTTGAATAAGAATTTTTCTATGAAAGACCTCGGTGAAGCTGCTTACATATTGGGCATCAAGATCTATAGAGATAGATCAAGATGCTTAATTGGACTTTCACAAAGCACATACCTTGATAAGATTTTGAAGAAGTTCAAAATGGATCAGTCAAAGAAAGGGTTCTTGCCTGTGTTACAAGGTGTGAAGTTGAGTGAGACTCAATGCCCGACCACTGCAGAAGATAGAGAGAAAATGAAAGTCATTCCCTATGCCTCAGCCATAGGTTCTGTCATGTATGCAATGCTGTGTACCAGACCTGATGTGTGCCTTGCTATAAGTATAGTAGGGAGGTAGCAAAGTAATCCAGGAGTGGATCACTGGACAGCGGTCAAGAACATCCTGAAATACCTGAAGAGGACTAAGGATATGTTTCTCATTTATGGAGGTGACAAAGAGCTCGTCATAAATGGTTACGTCGATGCAAGCTTTGACACTGATCCGGATGACTCTAAATCACAAACCGGATACGTATTTACATTGAATGGTGGAGCTCTCAGTTGGTCCAGTTCCAAACAGAGCGTCGTGGCGGGATCTACGTGTCAAGCGGAGTACATAGCTGCTTCGGAAGCAGCAAATGAAGGAGTCTAGATGAAGGAGTTCATATCCGATCTAGGTGTCATACCTAGTGCATCGGGTCCAATGAAAATCTTTTGTGACAATACTGGAGCAATTGCCTTGGCGAAGGAATCCAGATTTCACAAGAGAACCAAGCACATCAAGAGACGCTTCAATTCCATCCGCGATCTAGTCAAGGAGGGTGACATAGAAGTTTGCAAAATACATACGGATCTGAATGTTGCAGACCCATTGACTAAGCCTCTCTCACGAGCAAAACATGATCAACACCAAGACTCCATGGGTATTAGAATCATTACTATGTAATCTAGATTATTGACTCTAGTGCAAGTGGGAGACTGAAGGAAATATGCCCTAGAGGCAATAATAAATTTGTTATTTATATTTCCTTATATCATGATAAATGTTTATTATTCATGCTAGAATTGTATTAACCGGAAACTTAGTACATGTGTGAATACATAGACAAACAGAGTGCCCCTAGTATACCTCTACTAGACTAGCTCCTTAATCAAAGATGGTTAAGTTTCCTAGCCATAGACATGTGTTATCATTTGATGAATGGGATCACATAATTAGAGAATGATGTGATGGACAAGACCCATCCGTTAGCTTAGCACTATGATCGTTTAGTTTATTGCTATTGCTTTCTTCATGACTTATACATGTTCCTATGACTATGAGATTATGCAACTCCCGAATACCGGAGGAACACTTAGTGTGCTATCAAACGTCACAACATAACTGGGTGATTATAAAGATGCTCTACAGGTGTCTCCGATGGTGTTTGTTGAGTTGGCATAGATCGAGATTAGGATTTGTCACTCCGATTGTCGGAGAGGTATCTCTGGGCCCTCTCGGTAATGCACATCACTATAAGCCTTACAAGCAATGTGACTAATGAGTAACTTGCGGAATGATGCATTACGGAACGAGTAAAGAGACTTGCCGGTAACGAGATTGAACTAGGTATGATGATACCGACGATCAAATCTTGGGCAAGTAACATACCGATGACAAAGGGAACAACGTATGTTGTTATGCGGTTTGACCGATAAAGATCTTCGTAGAATATGTAGGAGCCAATATGAGCATCCAGGTTCCGCTATTGGTTATTAACCGGAGATGTGTCTCGGTCATGTCTACATAGTTCTCGAACCCGTAGGGTCCGCACGCTTAACGTTCGATGACGATTTGAATTATGATTTATGTGATTTGATTAACCAAAGTTTTTTCGGAGTCCCAGATGAGATTACGGACATGACGTGGAGTCTCGAAATGGTCGAGACATAAAGATTGATATATTGGAAGGCTATATTCGGACATCGGAATGGTTCCGGAGTAGTTCGGGTATTTTCCGGAGTACTAGGAGGTTACCGGAAGCCCACGGGGAGTTGATGGGCCTTAGTGGGAAGAAGAGGCAGCGGCCAGGAGGTGGTGCCCCCAAGCCCAGTCCGAATTGGACAAGGGGTTGGGGGAGCGGCCCCCCTCTCCCTTCCTTTCCCCTTCTCTTTTAGGTGGAAACCTACTAGGACTTGGAGTCCTAGTAGGATTCCCCTTCTCACGGCGCGCCTAGCTAGGGCCGGCCGGCCTCCCCTTCCCTCCTTTATACACGGGGGCAGGGGCACCCTAGAACGCACAAGTTGATCTTCTAGCCGTGTGCGGTGCCCCCCTCCACAGTTACGCACCTCAGTCATATCGTCGTAGTGCTTAGGCGAAGCCCTGTGCCGGTAACTTCATCATCACCGTCACCACGCCGTCGTGCTGACGGAACTCTCCCTCGCCCTCAACTGGATCAAGAGTTCGAGGGACGTCACCGAGCTGAACGTGTGCAGATCGCGGAGGTGTCGTGCGTTCGGTACTTGGATCGGTTGATCGCGAAGACGTTCGACTACATCAACCGCGTTACTAAACGCTTCCGCTTTCAGTCTACGAGGGTACGCGGACACACTCTCCCCGCTCGTTGCTATGCTTCTCCTAGATAGATCTTGCGTGATCGTAGGAATTTTTTTGAAATACTATGTTCCCCAACAAAAATCTGAACCCCATCCACGAAACGGCCATGGCTTAATTATAGGATGCAACATAGAAGCAGGTGCTAACTGTATATCCCCGAATTTTTGGCATGAATCACACCCTTTATAGTATTTAAAACTATCTTCTAACATAGGCGGCCAATAAAACCCAGCTCTTCTTAGTAACCACTTCATCTTATGAGCCGACTGATGTGTACCACACATACCCTCATGTACTTCACCCATAGCAACTTTGGATTGGTCTGAACCTAGACATTTTAAAAGCAATCCCTCTGGTGTTCAACGATATAATTCACCATCTAATAATGTATATTTCAATGCTTGGCGTCGAACCTTTCTATCTACTGATTGGCTAGGATCTTCCAAATATCTAATTATGGGTCTTCTCCAATCATCAGGTTCAACCATAGAAATTTCAGCACACTGTAGCACCGGCTGTCTCAGGACATATAATTTTCCTCTACTCACTTGATAACCTGATGCTTGATGTGATAGATCATTAGCTTTAACATTCTCTTCTCTAGATATATGGCTAATGGCAAAATCATCCAGCGCTGCTATGATTTCCAAACACCTCTCCAAATAGTTATTTAGTGACCCATCAAAGCATTGATAATTCCCACGAATTTGCTGTACAACTAATAGTGAATCACCAAAAGCTCGTACACTCCTCACACCCATGGATTCTAAAATTTTCAAACCCAGCAAAAGAGCTTCATACTCGGCCTGGTTATTGGTTAACAAATATTCTAAGCGTACTGATGTTTCAAAAACAACACCCCTTGGTGAGACTAAAACAATACCAACACCTTGTCCTTCTCTACAAGCCGAACCATCAAAATATAACTCCCATGGACATATCTCAATATAGCCAAGCTCTATATCATTTTCATCACTAACCCGATGATCAACAATAAAGTTAGCTACAATTTGGCCTTTCATGGATTTTAAAGATTTATAACCCAAATCATATTCTATCAATGCATAAGCCCACTTACCGATCTGCCACTCAAAATTGGTTTTTGTAGCATATATTTGATAACATCGGTCTGGCATGCTATTTCACAAGTACTACATAGCAAATAGTGTCTCAATCTTGTGCAAGCATGATATAAGGATAAACATAACTTCTCAATAAACACATACCTTTGTTCAGTTTCCAATAGACGTCGGCTCAAATATGTGATCACATACTCCTTTTCATCATTTCTTGTGTTAGGACAGCACCAATAACATTGTCTTCAGCAGCAACATACATCCGAAACGGTGTTCCGGCTTTAGGTGCCCTCAACACAGGAGGCGTAGACAAATATTTTTTGATCTCATCAAATGCATGTTGTTGCTCTGCCCCCCAAGTAAATTCATTTTCCCTCTTCAACCGAAGTATGGGTGTAAATGCACTAACCTTCCCAGACAAATTAGATATGAACCTTCTCAAATAATTAACTTTGCCTAAAAATTTCTGCATGTCCCTCTTACATTGCGGCGCCTCTATTTTCTTAACAGCTTCTATTTTACTAGGATCTATCTCAATGCCTCTCTCATGTACTATAAATCCTAGAAACTTACTAGCCGACACACCAAAAGCACATTTGAGTGGGTTCATCTTTAAACCATACCGACGCATTCTTTCAAAGACTAAGTGTAAATCGGCTAAATGATCATCCACACTATCGGATTTGACAACTATATCATCAATATATATTTCTACTACTACACCAAGTAAATCATGAAAGATTAGGTTCATAGCTCTTTGATAAGTCGCGCCGACATTCTTTAGACCAAATGTCATAACAACCCATTCGAATAAACCAACAAAACCGGGACACCTAAAGGTCGTTTTAGTATCCTCTTCGGCCATGAAAATTTGATTGTAACTAGCATTACCATCTAAGAAACTAATAACTCTATGTCCTGAGGCATCATTAATTAACATGTCGGCTATAGGCATAGGATATTCATCTTTAGGTGTAGCCCTATTTAAATCTCTGAAGTCGATACATATTCTCAACTTACCAGTATTTTTCTTCTCAACCGGGACAATGTTAGAAATCCATTCAGCATACCTACATGGCCTTATGAAACCAGTTTTAAATAATCGCCCTATTTCCTCTTTAATCCCATCATACTAGGATTAAACTTTCTAGGTGGCTGTTTGTGAGGCCTAAATCCAGATTTAATAGGCAACTGATGCTCCAGTAGCTCTCGGCTAAGACCCAGCATTTCATGATACTCCCAAGCGAAGCAATCAACATATTGTTTAAGTAACTCGATCACTTTTACCTTGTAGTCGGTTGTCATACTCCTATTAATAAAAGTCGGCCTAGGAATAGTACCATCACCTATATAAATCTCTTCTAATGGATCAGCCGACGAAAAACCTTGTCCTAACTTTTGCACTTCATCAAAATCATTAATAGCCTCACAAATATCGTTCTTATCAGACCGATATTGTTCCACACGTTTTTGTAACCAATCCAAATTATATGTTTTACTCATTTATAACATCATATTCTCGAGCCGAGTTGCCACAGCCGGCTTTACACTTACGGGTACAAACCCATCTTTAGTTACACTAAGAAAATCAAAATCTGTAAGATCCAGCCCTGACAAACATTGGGCATCACCATGTTGCCAATTAGCTAAAGCATCAGCCATAGCAATATAGGTCGATGTATCCGCATGAACAATCTCCACATCATCATCGACCCTCTGTATCAAAAACTGATGCAAAGTAGAAGGAACACACCGGTTTGCGTGTATCCAATCACGACCCAATAAGACACTATAATTACCTTGCTTATCAGCGACGAAGAAAGCCGTAGGTATGGTATTACTTCCAATAGTAAGTTCCATGGAGATAACTCCTTTTTCTTCTGTAGGCTCTCCCCCAAATCCATTAAGTGTCAAATTGGTCTTCAGAAGCTCACTGTCTTCTCGCCCCAATTTCTTAAACAGTGAGTATGGCATAAAGTTCACAGCAGCTCCGCCATCAACTAACATTCGAGATATTGGTTTCCCATTAATATGCCCCTTAACATACAACAACCTCAAATGACGGTAATATAGCCTCCTTGGGACCAAGACACAACTGTGCCACTTCATTTTCTTCCACAGCCCGAAATTCTGAAGGCAATACAAATACCATATTAATATCCATACCATCGCAAGTTGGAGAGCCATTTTTAATCATTGGAGATCCTTCATCATCCAGCAGATCATCTTCATCGTCACTAGGCATTGGATCGGGTACATTGACTTGTTTAACTCTCCACTCCTTTCGGACAGGAACCATAGGCTTCCACTCATTGAACAACTTGTCCCTCAATTTTTTGGCTTCCTCCTCCCTCAATTTCTCCATGCGTAGCCTCTGTAATCGTCGTTTTTGTGAATTGGAAAGACCCTTTGGGCACCAACGTGGTTGCGGCGTTGTCCCAGGCAGCAAAGGCACATTCCTATCAACTTTCTGTATTTCTGAACCCTTGCTCAGGTTGGCACAATTTGATATTTTCGGTGCTCTAGAATCAACATAGGAGGTAATCAAACCAGTTTTTACTGTAGCAGAATCACTATTCATGGATGGTATTGTGGCTTCCTCACTGTTTGTTGTTCCTGTAGCCTCATCCTTCTCATGTGTTGTTGTTGTACCCTGTACTCCATTGTTGGCACCTACAAATTTGCAACCTGGTTGTCTCTCACCTGTAATTGAGCCTGGTTCCTCATTCACATGCTTAGTCTCCTTCACACGGTATACTTTTCAATTAAGCTCACCTCTACCATAAGACCAATCCCTTCGACCATAACGGTTATGATTTGGATGTGACAATCAATCAAAGACCGGCCTTCTGTGAGGAGCCCAACCTGGATGAAACTGTCCAAAAGCCATTACCGGAGGAGGCGACATCCATGGTCCGCACCAACCCCATGGAGGACAAGGAGCAAAATCGAATCCCCATGGCATAGGCATTGGCGGCCTGTTAAATGGATATGGGTCTGCTGCATGAGAATCTCCACATCGATATTCTGGCCCAGTAAATCCCTGTTCTGGTGATCTCGGCCGCTTAAAGTTTCTCGGCCGATCAAAATATTTTTGACCGGCCTTGCCATGTTCATACTTAGCTAGAAGCTTATCAAAAGTGACCTTCGGCTTTTCTATCTTTTTTATAGCCTTACTCTTTCTCTCATTAATTTTGCAACGGTCAACTTCGGGGCTCTTTGGTTTGATAATTCTTGGCCTGGCACTTTGCATAGCATCAGAGCCTAATGCTGGCACCGTAATTTTAATTGATTCACCACCCCGAGAATTTTTCTCAATCTGCACTTTTCTGGCCACTTCCCTGGTCTCTTCCAGAGACTTTGAGCTACTCTCAGCCACCACCATATTTTTTCCTCTTGCTGATTCGACCTGAGATGGCCGAACAAGAACTTTCTTATTCTCAAAATCAATCGTGTTGACAGGGAAAGGATTAGCATCTAATTGCATCCGCTCATCAAAATTCAAACGTCCTTCATTAATGGCTGATTGAACCTGTCGACGGAAAACATTACATTCATTAGTAGCATGAGAATAAGAATTATGCCATTTGCAATAAGCACGCCTTTTTAGTTCTTCTGGTGATGGTATAACATGGCCATTATTCAGTTTAATTTGCTTCCATTGTTACAAATAATCAAAGATCTTATCACACTTGGAAACATCAAATGTATATTTTATTTCTTCCCTCTTATGTGAAATCAGCTTTAGTGCAGAGCAAACAAATGGTTTAGACTTAGAAGCCCAATCCCATTCAGCCACACACATATCTGTACCCTCATCATCTAATGACTGAGAATCATACCCAACCATGTTCATACCAGGCCGATCATTTTTGCTAGTTTTATCACTAGACCTATGAAAATTTCTAGATTCTTTTGCCCGGCTTTCTTGAGCCAGAGCCTTTTGCAAAACTTGACTAACATCCAGAAAATCATGTCCTTCTAGCTTTTCTTTAAGATGTAAAAGCAAACCTGAATAAGCTAGATCAGCGAGATCCCTATCAGAAATTAACAAATTAAAACATCGGTTTCGTGTATCTCTAAACCTTCTAATATATTCAGCAGCAGATTCTGTATGCTTTTGTTTAACCGATGTTAAATGTGACAATCTGAGTTCATTATCTCCAGTATAAAAATATTCATGAAACTTCTGTTCCAACTGAGACCATGTATGAATAGAATTGGGTGCAAGCGAAGAAAACCAAGAAAAAGTTGTGCCAGATAAGGACAACGGAAATAATCTCAGCTTTAACACTTCACTAGCACTAGCCTCGCCGCACAGTACAATAAATTGAGCAATATGCTCCAGTGTTGTTCTACCATCTTCTCCTGTAAATTTAACAAACCCCGGTAACTTGAACCCCCTAGGATACTGAAAAGTATCATAATAATCAGGGTACGGCTTTCTATAAGCTCGTGCATTCCCCTTTGGTTCCAGCCCAAATGAATCCTTCAAGACAGTAGCCAACTGTTCCTTAAGATTATCAGCCCCTGTGTGAAGCTCGGCCATAGGCCGATCTCGTGCCATCTGCAGTTGTTGCTCTACAATACTAGGTTGTGGAATATTATGGTCATGCTGCAGTGCTTGGTTCAGCTGTGCAGATGACAAATGTCTGAAAGAACTATTAAAATTACTAGATGGTAATTGACCATGTGTATTGGTTAAATTCAGAGGTGGCATGGTGGACATATAATGTATCATAGGCTGGTATGAAGACACAGGAATGCTTGCTGGAATAATATCTACTCGGCTTTGATTATTGATCGTAGATGGAACCGAGTTGTAAGGGCTAGTTGTAGGACCTGACGAAGAAAATGCAGGAGGTGCATATGCATGCCCTGATCTAGCAACACTTGGTAGAACACTAACAGCCGGACCACTACTATTGTGGTTAGCATACAAATTCATCGGTAAACCATATTGTGGTACTCCAGGGGGTGTGAAGAGTGCCGATGAATCGAAAGGTATAGCCTCGTGCTGCATATTAACAACATTATTATTTGAAGTTGAAGCATCGGTTGCTAAGGGTTGCCTATCTCTTTCTCTGTCAGAATACGGCACTGATGGCAGCACAGAGTTACTAACTTGCATCTTTTCAAACAGATTTTTAACATGACCAGCGATCATGATGTCTAGATATCTAACATAATTTTCATGCGTATTATGAACAAATGCACCTACTGATTGATCAATCATAATAGCCATCTCTTCCTTAAGACCATGTGTAATTTCGCTTACCGGTCCTACCTTCGATGCTTCGGTGACAGATGGCAGATCAGGTCCCTTCATGATGACACCTTGGCGAGTCTTCTGGAAGCAGGAAAGCATTGCATCTTCAAACTCTTGCTTGCGCCGGTGCTAAGCGTCTTCAAATTCTTGCAAACGTTGCTCATACTTCTGACGATATTCTTCTGACAACTCATCTAATGTGGGTTTGATGATGTTGCCGGAGTTGAGTTTGGCCTTGTCGTCAGACATGATAGCCGATTGACTCGATTCCCCATCGGAGTGGCCAAATTGTGTTGATGGCAAAATCGTTTGCACGGCAACACAACAGATCAATAATCTAGCCGGTCTTTTCTGTTGCTGTCTTTTGCTGTATGAGGAACAGAACAGCCTTCTTCTTGCTGATCTCAAAGAAAACTTTTTGATTCTTCTAGATGAATCTTCAATGGATCAATGGCAAACGGAACCTAAGCGACGTCTAGGTCCAGTTTTCCGGGTGCAGCGGCGTAGGGTTGGCCTACCGCCACGGCGATCTCCGAATTTGCAGGCAAAAACAGAGGAATCAATGGGGAAAAACAAACGAAAAAGAAAAGTTGTGCGTGGAAATAAAGTAGATATGGTTTTGTCGATGTTGGGTGTCCCCTCCACCGGCCTCTGCCCTACGTATATATATAGGGCGATCTGGACTTCGATCCTTTGAACGATCAGGAGACTGATCTGGCTACAACTCTCTTTTACATGATTTGGTCTTTATCTGTGCATTCAAAATCTGAACAGAAACCTGGTTTCCTTGATAAATAAAACAGCACGACCAGCGACGTCCGCTCCTCTCTGTGCTCCAAAATAATCAGGCATATCTCAACCGTATCCCATCTTTATCTTATACCTGATGGTTGTTGTACGTGAACAAAAGTGGAGTCTGAATCTTCAACTTCCTGTACTGACTTACCTTCCAACTCCTTCAGCGTTTGGACATCTTCAGTTAAAAAGCAATCTTCAGCTTAGCACATTAGCAGATCAACATCATTGGAGCTAAGGCTTTGATTCATGATACATATTTCTAATCTGCTAAATTTGACTATCAACACTAGTATCAGTCCAACTTTTGGTGACCATCAACGAGCAAGCATGCTTAGCACATTGGCCTGTTTACATGTTCAATTCAAAAAGTAATAAACGGCGAAGCTAGCTCTCCAATTTCTATAGGTATCGATGATGGAGTCAAATCTAGCAGATCTCGGATAGGGGGTCCCGAACTGGTAGCCTTGGCATGATGGTAACATGGATGCATGATTTGTCCAGGTTCGGTCTCTCTTAAATAGATAATACCCTATGTCCTGCTTGATTGTATTAATTTGGAGGGATTACAAATTACAGGTTGATCTAGCATGAGATCGTATGTGTATGAAAATTGTCGTCTACAAGCCTCACCCATCGGCTTATATAGATACGATGGGTGCATATGGTTTACATAGGCCGGTTACATCTAAGGGTAATCATGATGACGACAACCTCTAGGTCTTGGAGTACACGCCAAGCACTAGTAGAGGAATGGCTGGCCACAACTTTAGTTGGTGGCGTCCATTTCAATCAACGCCACCACTATATTTTCTAAATAGTGGTGGTGTTGGCATATTTAGTGCGACATCACTAAGACCATAGTGTTGGCATCGGAAAATAGTTAAATGCCACTTGTAAGTGGGGCTCATAGTTGATACAAGACTTATACTGGTGATGTGGCCTAACATTGAAACGTCAGCACTATTATGTTTACTTGTGGCGTGTCATGTGTGGTTACGACTTACGACAACACTATATGATGTGGTGTCTATTTTTAGGAATTACTTTTATTTGTAATTATTTATTCTTAATTGATTAAAATGTTTTAAAGTATTTTTAGAATATTTTAGCCAATATATTGAGACTTTAATTTTATTACCTTTTCATTTTTTTGTAAGTGGTGAAGATTTGTATATATATTGTAGTGTATTTTTATTAAATTTAGAATACTATAATTGGAAATGATGACATTTTAATAATATATTTTTAGTCTTTTTTATTTTCTTAATTTTTATTTCTTGTAAATAGTGACGAACATTTTTAGATTATAGTAGTCAAAACTATTTTAGTTATTTTTGAAATTTCAGTGTTTTTTGCGACTGTCAAATTTTCGTTGCGGTGCAACGTGTCATGTTTTGTAAATTGTGGTTTTCCAAAAGCTATGAAGCTAAAGTGGTGATTTTATGCATTTTACTCAAATGCGTCCTTGGCGATCGCCCGTACGTGCTGCTGCTGTGGTGTCGCAAGTCGCAACGAAGAAAAGGTTGGCATGCTTGTGCCTGTCCGTCTTTTTTCAAGGCAATTTTTTAGTCTTTTGTTAGACAAATGTTTCTGTGTGTCAGTGTGACTGGACTGATGGTTCTTGGGCCCATAGTTTAAATGGGCCAGCGTCACCATTCGCTTAAAAGACTTGCAAGTTTTTTTTTGTGTGTGTGTGGACTGGTATTTTTTTTTGAACCATGCAGGAGAAGTGCACGTGTTGTATTACTAAGCGAAAAAAAACCTATAGTGCAAATATTGAGGAACTGGCAGGTTTGCTGCTCATATATTAAGTTGGGGAAAATGAAATAAGATTCAAATAGTTACAAGACCAATGTAAGAGGTGAACATGCACCCCTTGCCTGAAAAAGGAAAAAAATACAATCTAATCCGGTTCAGAAAATTTACAGTACAGTTTAGAACGACCTTGCGGAACCACAAAACTATCTAGAAAGAACTTGAAAAGAAGGACCAACAACAACTAAAGAGGTTAATATAGCACAGGCAACTGAAACGTACAACAGCTCACCCAAGCGGTCAAGCCAAAAGTAAAAAAAAAAACTACGGCAGCTGAAAACCCCAACTATAGAAAGAGGGGTTACATGGGTAAAACAACCCAAGCTAGCCATCGCCCATAAGTTAGTATCACCCTGTATCTGATCAAAATATAAGGTGCATTCGATTGACCATATTGTCGAAAAACCTATCGTTCCTTTCTTTCCATATGCTCCACTAGATTAAAATAGTCATGGAATTCGATATTTTTCTCTGTCCTCATGCATCACGCTTAATGTCATATGGCACCAAGTGATCAGGGTTGAGACAGTGGGAGGGACGACCTCTTGCAATCCACCCCGCTGTAGATTTCCTTCAAATTTATGCGTGGCTAGGCAAGCCAACGCTCACGCTATCAGGAGGTTCGCGGTCACCGACGTGTGGGTCCTCGTGTTGGTGCGTGGATTTGCTGGCGATGAGTTTCACTCAGCTGACTAGGTAGGTACGCGTGTATTCTTTTTGCCTGACAAGTGGGCTTGCTGGATGGCAGCGGACTGGCCGTAGCGGGGGTTGATGAATGGTGGGTGTGCGTTTGATTCTTAGAGCATCTCCACCGGTTGGCCCCCCAGGGGGCGCGTAAAATCGCCGTGTAGGGGCGAACCGGTGCTAAAATCGGCGTGGGGCTTTCGGGTTTCCAGCCGCTGGCCCCAGGGTCGTCTCCAGAAGGCGTTTTTTTTTTTGAAAAGGAATTCGGCTAAAATTCGGCAAACGGGACAAACATTCGGCTAAAATTCGGCGAACCTGACATTACTTAGGCGACCTAAATGATTTTCTACATAGCAAAGTGAAGTACTTTAAAAAAAGGGCCGCAACTACAGGCCGAAGAACACGCTGAGCGCGTCGCCGTCGCCGCCATCGCCGTTGTCCTCGTCGTCCTTCTCCTCCTTGACGCGGCCGCCCTGCTGGACTCCTGCCCGGGGTCGCCCTGGTGGACCGGTGCCGGCGCGTCATCGTCGCAGTCATCGTTGAGAACGACGACGCCTCCCTCGTCACGGCCACGGAGCCGAGCGGCGAACTGCTCTAGGGCGCGACACTGGCGCTCTAGCTCTGTCCGCGCCCACTTCAAGGCCGCCTCGTCGGAGAGCCCGGGCTCCGTCTTCACGGCGGCAAGGCTAGCAGCAAGGTAGCAAATAGTAACGAGCACAAAAACGGTATTGCAATGCTTAAAAATGAGGCCTAGGGTCCGTACTTTCGCTAGTGCAATCTCTCAACAATGCTAACATAGTTGGATCATATGATTATCCCTCAAAGTGCAATACAGAATCACTCCCGAGTTCCTATTAGCAGAGAACAAAAGATAGAAAATTATTTGTAGGGTACGAAACCACCTCAAAGCTATTCTTTCCGTTCGATCTATCCTAGAGTTCGTACTAAAATAACGCAAGCTATTCTTTCCGATCGATCTAATCAAGACTTCGTACTAAAATAACACCAAAGCAAATTCATATTCATAATACTCAATCCATACAAAGAACTACAAAGAGACCCCAAAGTTTCTATCGGAGAAAAGATAATAAAAACGTGCATCAACCCCTATGCATAGATTACCCCAACGTCACCTCGGGAATCCGCAAGTTGAGTGCCATAACATACATCAAGTGAATCAATATGATACCCCATTGTCACCTCAAGTATTCATACCACAAGACATACATCATGTGTTCTCATCCGGAATACTTAATCCAACAAGACAAAACTTCAAAGGGTAAAGACTAAATTCATCACAACAAGAGTATAGAGGGGAGAAACATCATATGATCCATCTATATTAACAAAGCCCATGATACAGATCATGTGAGAGAGAGATTAAACACATAGCTACTGGTACAAACCCTCAGCCCCGAGGGTGGACTACTCCCTCCTCATCGTGGTGGCCGCCGGGATGATGAAGATGGCCACCGGAGATGATTCCCCCTCCGGCAGGGTGCCAGAACGGGGTCTAGATTAGTTTTCATGGATACAGAGACCTTGCGGCGGCGGAACTTCTGATCTAGGGTAACCCCGAAGGGTTTTAGAATATTTGAGAATTTATAGTGCAAAGAAGGGGTACCGGAGGCCACCGAGGTGGGCACAACCCACCTGGGCGCGCCAGGGGGGCCTGGCGCGCCCTGGTGGGTTGTGCCCCCCTCGGGGCACCCTCCAGGTGCTGCTTTGGCCCATCAGGAGTCTTCTGGCCCATAAAAAATCCATAAAAAGTTTCGCGGTGTTTGGACTCCGTTTGATATTGATTTTCTGCGATGTAAAAAACAAGCAAAAAACAGCAACTGACACTGGGCTCTGGGTCAATAGGTTAGTCCCAAAAAATGCTATAAAGTTGCTGTAAAA
Organism: Triticum aestivum; assembly: GCF_018294505.1. Classification (NCBI taxonomy): domain Eukaryota; kingdom Viridiplantae; phylum Streptophyta; class Magnoliopsida; order Poales; family Poaceae; genus Triticum; species Triticum aestivum. Next base: position 546,993,991 of record NC_057814.1, read on the forward strand.
TTATTGTAAAACATCCAAGAATGATAATATATTGGCATGAATACTTCATAAATTATAGATACGTTGGAGACGTATCAGCATCCCCAAGCTTAATTCCTACTCGTCCTCGAGTAGGTAAATGATAAAAGAAATAATTTATGAACTGTGAATGCTAGCAAAGTGCATAAGTTTGATCAATGAAAATTTCAATCACTTTTCCTAGCATCATAACAGCATTTCTTTCTCATAAAATTTCTCATGTTATAGTGGCAACCAATTCGATCACATGTTAAGGTTCAAACAATGAATTCTCTTGAAACCCAAGAACCTATGTTCTTAGTCACCAAGCAATTGCAATTCAAATTAATCAACAGAGTCTAAGTAAGAGCTCCACATACTCAACCATCATATAGCATTCTATGATTGCTAACACTCACCGCATACACATGAGCAAAACGTTTCAACCGGACACATAGAAAGATAGGGGCTTATTGTTTTGCCTCCCAATGTATTCACCTCAAGGGTGATGTCAACAATAATAACTCATGCTACCCATATTCAACTGGACATATGTGCCTAGATCTTTCCTCACCACATGATGCTTACCAAAATAGAAAAATAAAAAATGGAATAGAGAGAAAAACTTTGACTCTTGCATGAAAGTAAATACATAAAAGTAAAAGATAGGCCCTTCGCATAGGGAAGCAGAGGTTGCCATGCGCTTATTTGTTTGTATGCTCAATCCCTTAGTGCAAAAGAACGTCACGTTATATTGCCCCCTATGATGGCAACCTTTATTATGCAGTCTGTCACTTTTATTACTTTACCATCACAAGTTCGTACAACGCTCAATTTTCTCTTACACTAAATGATCTTACACTTTTAGAAGCAATTTTTATTGCCTTATTGCACCGATGACAACTTACTTGAAGGATCTTGCTCAATCCTTAGGTAGGTATGGTGGACTCTTGAAAATAGGATTTGGGTTTAAGGGTTTTTGGATGCACAAGTAGTATCTCTACTTGGTGCGGAATTTTTGGCTAGCAAAGATGGGGGGCAAGCACCACATGTTGAAGGATCTATGACAATATAACTTCTATGTGAATATGAACAAACATAAATCATTACGTTGTCTTCCTTGTCCAACGTCAACAATTTTGGCATATAATATTTTAATGGGGGCTCGCAATCACAAAATATTTCCACGATAGTGTATTTGCATGTGAAAGATCTCTTTCTTATACTAATTATTCGTGAATTGCTTGTATGACCAATATTGTGATTGTCAAGCCTCAAAAGATTTCACTTTCTAAACCCAATTTCAATCTACCACTAGGCATGATATGATTTCAACTTCATGACATTCAATTCATTCAAAGCACAAGAGTAAATGACAAACTACTCCAAAAAGATATAGGTGAAGATCAAACGAGTAGTTAAGTAAATAGGTAGCTATTTGAGGACTCTCTCTTATTTAAAAACTTTCAGATCTAAGTAATTTATTAAAACAGCAAGAAAAACAAAACAAAATGACATTTCAAGGATAGCACAACTCATGTGAAGAAGCAAAAACTTAGGCTCAACCGATACTAACCGATAATTGTTGAAGAAGAAAGGTGGGATGCCTACCGGGGCATCCCCAAGCTTAGATGCTTGAGACTTCTTGAAATATTATCTTCGGGTGCATTGGGCATCCCCAAGCTTGAGCTTTTGTGTCTCCTTGATTCCTCTCATATCACGGTTTTCCTAAATCTCAAAAACTTCATCCACACAAAACTCAATAATAACTCGTGAGATAAGTTAGTATAAACCAATGCAAAAACCTTATCATTCTCTATTGTAGAAAATCACTAAAATTACTATTCAACATTGCATATTAAATGCCTCCGCATATTTAATACTCCTATCCTCAAATAGAATCATTAAACAAGCAAACATATGCAAACATAACAGCAATCTACCAAAACAATACAGTCTGTAAAGAATGCAAGAGTATCAATACTTCCCTAACTCCAAAAATTATGAAAATTTACCACACTGTAGAAAATTTATCAGAGCTTATTTTGCAGAAAGTTTCAACATTTTATCACATTCTGACTTTCCTAGGGAATTTTTGCAACAACATTAAACTTTTTGTTTTCAAACAGCAACATGTATACTTGCAAAATAAGCATAGTAAAGGCTATCAATGCCACTTTTATTGAGATAAAAGATGCAAAACATTATTTTAAATAACAGAAAGCAAGTCCTAATAAAATAAAATGATGCTCCAAGCAAAACTCATAGCATGTGATGAATGAAAACATAGCTCCAAGTGAGGTTACCGATAATGTTGAAGACGAAAGAGGGGATGCCTTCCGGGGCATCCCCAAGCTTAGTTGCTTGGGTATTTCTTGGATATTAAATTGGGGTGCCTTGGGAATCACCAAGCTTAGGGTCTTGTCACTCCTTATTCTCCTCATATCGATATCTCACCCAAAACTTGAAAACTTCAATCACACAAAACTTAACAAAACTTCATGAGATAGGTTAGTATGATAAAGAGCAAACCATTTCACTTTGGTACTGTCAAATACAAGATTCATAATTGTTTCCACACAATGCCTACTGTAGCATATCATTTTCAGAATTTATATTGAGCAATATAAGCGATAGAAACTAGAAAGCAAGCAAACTATGCATTCAAAACAGAATCTGTCAAAAACAGAACAGTCTGTAATGATCTGGATAACTACCATACTTCTGCTACTCCAAAAATTATGAAACAATTAGGACCACGTGAGAAATTTGTATATTAAACTTCTGCAAAAAGAATCAACTCAAAAGCACTCTTCAGTTAAAAATGAGACTTATTTTCGTGAGCGCAAAAGTTTCTGTTTTTCAGCACGATCAAATCGACTATCACCCAACATGATCCCAAAGGCTTTACTTGGCACTTTATTGAAACAAAAGCAATAAAACATGATCAATACAGTAGCACAATCATGTTAACACACAAAAACAGTAGGTAAAAGTGTTGGGTTGTCTCCCAACAAGCACTTTTATTTAATGCCTTTTAAGCTAGGCATGATGATTTCAATGATGCTCGCATAAAAGATAAGAATTGAAACAGGAAGAGAGCTTCATGAAGCATATGACTAGCACATTTATGTCTAACCCACTTTATATGCATAGGGATTTTGTGAGCAAACAACTTATGGGAACAAGAATCAACTAGCATAGGAAGGCAAAACATGTGCAACTTCAAAACAACCAACACATAGAGAAGAAACTTGGTATTATTGAGATATGTAAGAGCATAAGTTCCTTCATCATAATAATTTTCAGAAACATCATGAATGGATTCAACAATATAACTATCACATACAACACTCTTTTCATGATGCACAAGCATAGAAGATTTATCACTCTTTATGGCATACATGTCATCATAATAATCATCATAGATAGCAACTTTATTGCCATAGTCAATTGAAACCTCTTCCAAAATAGTGGATGTATCACTAAATAAAGTTATGACCTCTCCAAATCCATTTTCATCAATATTGTAATAAGATTCAACACCCTCCAAAATAGTGGGATCACTACTACCTAGAGTTGACACTCTTTCCAACCCACTTTTATCAATGTCATCATCATAAATAGGAGGCATGCTATCATCATAATAAATTTTCTTATCGAAAGTAGAAGGAATCAAAGGATCATATTCATTAAGCAAAGCATCCCCAAGCTTAGGACAAACATTATTTCCAGCAAATAAATCTTCAAACATATCATACTCACTAAACATAGCATCCCCAAGCTTGTGGTTTTGCATATCATCACGATCATTCTTATCAATAGCATGAATGGCACCAATAGTATAGCAAACATTATTATCATATTTTTCCAAGCAAGTGCTAAAAAGATTTTCAAGATCATAAGGGATATCTCTGTCTTCCCAATCAAAATCATTACAACAAGTAGTAGGTATCACAAAATCATACTCAATATCATCATCCTCCATCAACATATTTGATTCACTTTCATGAGGCACAATGGTGATAGGAGCAACATTATTTGGCAGAGATACCTCTTTACCTTTATTCTTTCTTCTTTTCTTCTTCTTCACCACATCATGTGTGGGTTTAATTAATTTTTTTCAAGCTTCTTGTTGAAGAGATTGATTGGATAGGAAGCTCCTCCTCGTTACCTGATTCATCATAATAAACACTAGGAGGGTATCGGGAAACATTTTCCCTTTCATTGGTACTCTCTTCATATTTCATTTGTTTTCTTGTCTTTAGGTAGTTGGAAATATAAGGATTCTCAATGCAATTTACCGTACAAAACATATAAATTTCTTCCAGATCAAAATCAAGAAATCTCTCGGGATTTGGAAAACCCTTAGTTATACGTTTCATTTCTTCATACCCCAAAACAAGACTAAGCTCTTTATGATGCTCAAGGGTAATCAAGTTATCACAATTTTTGGACACGATTTGATCATGAAATAAATTGCATTGGAGAATTAAATGACTGCGTTCATTGCAAAGTTCACAAGGATGGCAAAAAAATTACATCTTTCAGCACAATCATCTAGCCTCTCTTGCAACTTTTTTGTTTCTAAATATTTATGCTTCTTACAAAATCTATCTTCCCTTTTTGGTGTGCAATTGCACTCCCAATTCACTCCACAAAAAGTGACATGGTTATAAGAAACATTTTTGTCATGACTTGTGCAACCATCATTAGCATTTTGGACATTCAAAGAATTCATACTAACAACATTGCAATCATGCTCATCATTCAAATATCTTGTGCCAAGCATTTTATTGATTTCTTCTTCTAACAATTGAGCACAATTTTATGATGCATCATTTTCAAGAAAGATATTATAAAGATGATCAATAATATGATGCAACCTAAATTCCATTTTTTATGTAATTTTATTTTATAGACCAAACTAGTAATAAACAAGAAACTAAAAGATTCAATTGCAAGATCTAAAGATATACCTTCAAGCACTCACCTCCCCGGCAACGGCGCCATAAAAGAGCTTGATGTCTACTACACAACTTTATTCTTGTAGACACGTGTTGGGCCTCCAAGCGCAGAGTTTTGTAGGACAGTAGCAATTTTCCCTCAAGTGGATGGCCTAAGGTTTATCAATCCGTGAGAGGTGTAGGATGAAGATGGTCTCTCTCAAACGACCCTGCAACCAAATACAAAAAATCTCTTGTGTCCCCAACACACCCAATACAATGGCAAATTGTATAGGTGCACAAGTTCAGCGAAGAGATGATGGTAAAAGTGTAATATGGATGATAGAAATATATTTTTATAATCTGAATAAATAAAAACAGCAAGGTGGAAAATAGTAAACGAGCACAAAAACGGTATTGCAATGCTTAAAAATGAGGCCCAGGGTCCGTACTTTCGCTAGTGCAATATCACAACAATGCTAACATAGTTGGATCATATGATTATCCCTCAAAGTGCAATAAAGAATCACTCCCAAGTTCCTATTAGCGAAGAACAAAAGATAGAAATTGTTTGTAGGGTACGAAACCACCTCAAAGCTATTCTTTCCGTTCGATCTATCCTAGAGTTCGTACTAAAATAACGCAAGCTATTCTTTCCGATCGATCTAATCAAGAGTTCCTACTAAAATAACACCAAAGCAAATTCAGATGCATAATACTCAATCCACACAAAGAACTACAAAGAGATTCCAAAGTTTCTATCGGAGAAAAGATAATAAAAACGTGCATCAACCCCTATGCATAGATTACCCCAATGTCACCTCGGGAATCCGCAAGTTGAGTGCCATAACATACATCAAGTGAATCAATATGATACCACATTATCACCTCAAGTATTCATACCGCAAGACATACATCATGTGTTCTCATCTCTGAATATTCAAACCGACAAGACAAAACTTCAAAGGGCAAAGACTCAGTTCATCACAACAAGAGTATAGAGGGGAGAAACAGCATATGATCCATCTATATTAACAAAGCCCATGATATAGATCACGAGAGAGAGACAGAGAGATTAAACACATAGCTACTAGTACAAACCCTCAGCCCCGAGGGTGGATTGCTCCCTCCTCATCGTGGTGGCCGCCGGGATGATGAAGATGGCCACTGGAGATGATTCCCCCCTCCGGCAGGGTGCCGGGACGGGGTCTAGATTGGTTTTCATGGATACAGAGACCTTGCGGCGGCGGAACTTCTGATCTAGGGTAACCCCGACGGGTTTCGGAATATTTGGGAATTTATAGTGCAAAGAAGGGGTACGGGAGGCCACCGAGGTGGGCACAACCCACCTGGGCGCGCCAGGGGGGCCTGGCGCGCCCTGGTAGGTTGTGCCCCCCTCGAGGCACCCCCTAGGTGCTGCTTTGGACCATCGTGAGCCTTCTGGCCCATAAAAAATCCACAAAAAGTTTCGCGGTGTTTGGACTCCGTTTGATATTGATTTTCTGCGATGTAAAAAACAAGCAAAAAACAGCAACTGGCACTAGGCACTGGGTCAATAGGTTAGAACCAAAAAATGCTATAAAGTTGCTATAAAATGATTGCAAAACATCTAAGAATGATAATATATTGGCATGAATACTTCATACATTATAGATGCGTTGGAGACGTATCAGAGTCTTGCCTCTGTCTTCACGGAGGCGAGCCTGGGCTCCGTCTTCACGATGGCGGCGAGCCCTGTCTCTGTCTTCGGCTTGACGAAGCGGGGAGGAGCCGAGGAGGAGGCGCGCCCACCCTCGTTGATGACGATGCCGGCGCTACTGGTGCGCCGGCCAAGCGGCGTCTCCGCAGGCTCGGCCTTGACGCTGAGCAGCGCCGGCGACCCGGAGGAGGAGGAGCGAGAGGAGGAGGAAGAAGAGGACGCCGTCCTCTTCAGCATCCATTGGCCACCGCTTCGGGTCGGGGCGGCAGGGTACGCCAACGGCGGGTCGTTGCCGCCCTCGAGGTGCCGGAGAACAGCGTGAAGCGAGCGGCCGAGGGCGCCCTGTGACGCCCTCGATTCAATCGTACACTAATCATACACGCAAATGTGTCCGATCAAGATCAAGGACTCACGGGAAGATATCACAACACAACTCTAGACACAAATTAAAATAATATAAGCTTTATATTACAAGCCAGGGTCCTGGAGGGCTCGAATACACAAGAGTCAGTGGAAGCAACAATATCTGAGTACGGACATAAGTTAGACAAGTTTGCCTTAAGAAGGCTAGCACAAAAGCATCTACGATCGAAAAGGCAAGGCCTCCTTGTAGGATCGAAAGTATGTCTAGAGGGGGGTGATTAGACTACTTGACCAAATAAAAATCTAGCCTTTTCCCAATTTTAATTCTTAGCGGATTTTAGCAACTTAGCACAAGTCAAGCAATCAACTTACACATGCAATTCTAAGAGTGTAGCAGCGGAATGTAAAACAATTGCATATGAAGGTCAAGGGAGGAGTTTGAGGGAGCAAACACAATGTTGACACGGAGATTTTTATCCGTGGTTCCGATAGGTGGTGCTATCGTACATCCACGTTGATGGAGACTTCAACCCACGAAGGGTAACGGTTGCGCGAGTCCACGGAGGGCTCCACCCATGAAGGGTCCACGAAGAAGCAACCTTGTCTATCCCACCATGGCCGTCGCCCACGAAGGACTTGCCTCACTCGGGTAGATCTTCACGAAGTAGGCGATCTCCTTGCCCTTACAAACTCCTTGGTTCAACTCCACAATCTTCACGGAGGCTCCCAAGTGACACCTAGCCAATCTAGGAGACACCACTCTCCAAGAGGTAACAAATGGTGTTTTGATGATGAACTCCTTGCCCTTGTGCTTCAAATGATAGTCTCCCCAACACTCAACTCTCTCTCATAGGATTGGATTTGGTGGAAATATGATTTGAGTGGAAAGAAACTTGGGGAGGGCTAGAGATCAAGATTTATGTGGTTAGAATGGAATATCTTGACCTCAACACAAGTGTCGGTGGTTCTCTCTCAAAAAATGTATGTTGGAAGTGTAGGCATGTTCTGATGGCTCTCTCCACGAATGAAGAGTGGGTGGAGGGGTATATATAGCCTCCACACAAAATCTAACCGTTACACACAATTTACCAAACTTGGTGGGACCGAATCATGAAACTCGGTCAGACCAATTTAGTTCATAATGTGACCGTTAGGCATTTCGGTGGGACCGACACGTCAACTCGGTGAGACCGATTTAGTTAGGTTTACGGCATAACGTAATCTCGGTGAGACCGATTACACAAACTTGGTGAGGCTGATTTTGGTAATAGAGAAACAAAGAGTTGGTCAGGCAAACTCGGTGGGACCGATTCGCTCATCTCGGTTGGACCGAAACATTACGAAAGGGAAACAGTGAGTTTTCATTGCAATATCGGTGGGACCGATCGCTCATCTCGGTTTGACCGAAGCGTTGCGAAGGGAAACAGAGAGATTACAACCCCATCTCGGTGAGACCGAGATCCCTATCGGTGAGACCGAAAAGACTAGGGTTTCTGGCAATGGCTATGTCAACTGAACTCGGTGGCACCGGATAGAAAGTTTCGGTGGGGCCGAGTTTGACTTTTGGTTTGGGACATATGTGGATGTGAGAAAGTAGTTGAGGGTTTTTGGAGCATATCACTAAGCACTTTGAGCAAGAAACTCATTAAGCAACACCTCACCCCCTCTTGATAGTATTGGCTTTTCCTATGGACTCAATGTGATCTTGGATCACTTAAAATGAAAAATGTAGAGTCCTGAGCTTTGAGCTTGAGCCAATCCTTTGTCCTTAGAATTTTGAGGGGTCCACTTTTCTCATCCATGCCATGCCAATCATTGAGCTGTCCTGAAATTTTTATCTTGAAATAGCATTAGCTCAATGAGCTATATGTTGTTAGGAATTACCAAAACCACCAGGGATAGTTGCACTTTCAATCTCCCCCTTTTTGGTAATTGATGACAACATATAGATCAAAGCTTCGACAAATGATAATAAGATTTGAAAAACATCGTCGCTTTGAGAAGTATGTGATAAGCAAGAGCTCCCCCTAAGTTTGTGCATTATTTAAAATTTGCTTTTGAATGCAAATGCACAATCGATTAGGATTATGGGTTACTCTTCCATGCCACATACATCTTGGTGGAGTGCTCAAAATGATAGAAGTTAAAAGCATGCACTCATCACTAAGCAAGTGAATGATCATATGAGGATATAAGAGATAATATCATCCAACAAGCATTAAGGGTAGCATATGATCAAACACATGATCAAACAAGTATCTCACAAGCACATAAAGTATCTCACACAAGAACACAATCAAGAAGTTCAACCAAAATAGCAAGAGAGATAAAAAGCAACACTCTCTCTCGAAGCCTATGATCTATACATTTCCCCCCTTTGGCAACAAGTTACCAAAAAGTTCAAAAATGCATAGTGCTAAATGACTCTCAGGCTTGGTCTTCGGGAGGTGGTGTAGAGATAACTCCAAGGACGAAGGCATCTATTGATGTAGCTGGAGCTGGTGGAGTGGCTGCTGGAGGTGGCACTGGAGCTGTAGCTGCTGGTGCTGATGTTGTAGCTCGAGTATCTGTGACTGGCACTGCAGCAGATCTCTGTCCTCTGGGCACTCTAGCAAAAGCATTTGTAGTAGACTTGCCCTTCTTCTCCTCTGCTTCCTCCTGAAGCTGCTCAACTGCAATTTAGATCTCAGTTACCTTGACATCAAGATCATAGAATTTCTGCTCAATGATCCTCTCCAAACTCTCTTGGTTTTGAGTCAGGGTGGCCAAGCCCTTCTCAATCCTCAAAGTGGATTGGGTCAGATATGCAAGCTGGTCTTGCTTGCTCTTCAAGAATACTTGAGATGCCTCTTCAGCAGTTGGCATCTTTGCAGCTTTCTCTGCCCTTGCCTTATCTCTCTTCTCATGTGCTTGAGCTGATGATGGTTCATTCTCATTCATGACAACAGTGTTGTCTTCAAATTCAGGGTAGATGGGCAGGTGCTCCTTATCCAATAGATATTTGCCTGTGCCCATTTTGGAGTTGATGAGCTCCTGAATTTGTGGGGCATACCCACAACTTCTCTTCTGATCAGTTGTTGTCCTTTTGATTGTCTCCATAATCAGACTCATGACTTTGAACTTTTGACGCACATCAAACAAATGTAGCAAATTGATAGCATGTCCTCTGATCATCTTGTGATCACCTGAATTGGGTAGCAATGTGTGCCTTAGGATCCAGTTGATGGTAGGCAGACCAGACAACAAGAAGTGGATAGATCCAAACATATGAGTCTCCAAAGCATCATCTGGGATCTCTCTGTACATGTGTGCCATAGTGTTATGGTCTTTCTTCTTCTCAGCATAAACATCCAAGTCATCCTCATTTTCTTCCGGGGCATTGATCAACTGAGCCCATTCTTCAATAGTAGATTGGTACCTTGTACCTTCAGACATCCAAATGATCTTCCCATCTAGGTAGAAGTGGGCAGTGGAGTAAAACCGCATGATCAGCTCATCATTCCACTTGGTGAGCTTCTAGGCAACAAATGTATCAACTCCACATGCTTTGAAGCTGTCATATACACCTGGATAGTGATCTTCGTTCTCCTTGATGTACTCCCAGTCAACCCATCTCATGTCACACACTATGGGCTTCTTGTCAAGCAAAATTGTCTCATAAAAGTCTTGTTGTTCCTTAGTGTGAAACCTGTAATCCACAGCAGTTCTCTTCCTGACAGCATATGGATAAGACTGTCTCCATAATCTCAGTCCTGAATCCTTCCTGATTTTCATGTTTTCTGCAACAGGATGTGCATCATTGTGGTTAGGGATCTTGGGCTTCAGCTTTCTCAAAACAAGTGAGTCATCTTCCTCTTCTTCAGCAGCTTCAGGCACTGGGACCTTGTTCTTCGCCTCAGCAGGAATACTTCTGGTGTTCCTCTTGGGTTTAGGCTTTGAGCTGGAGCAGTAGCCTTGGGAGCAGCTTTGGGCTTAGATGGAGCAGCCCCTGATCTGATTGCATCTCCCATGAGCTTCTGAGCTTTGGGTGCTGGTGCAGCATCCTCTTGTTCTTCTTCTTCTTCTTCTTCTTCTTCAGAATCTCTCATCATTGATGGCTTGCCAAGAACTTTGGCAGTAGTGGTTCTTGCCCTCTTCTTCTTTTTACCATCACCTACTGCTTCACCATCATCTGATTCAATGGTGAACTTCATAGTTTCACCTGTGGCAACTTTCTTTGGCTTGGAAGCTTCAGCAGTTGAGGCTCTGGCTTTTGACATTGGAACTCTTCTTGCTGGAGCCTTTGTTTTCATTCCAGGCTTTGTTGCAGCAGTAGTGTTGTACTCCTTCTTCAGCACCTTCTTTCTTGAAGTGGCCTCATCCTCAACAGCCACATAATCCTCATCTTCAGAATCTGAGGTTTTCTTCTTCCTTGTCCTGGTAGCTGCCTTTGGCAAGTTACTGGGTGTGCTCCTGCTGCCCTCATCATAGCTGCTGGAGGGACTAGTGCCCTCACTCAACTGAACCTGTTCCTCTGACTTGTTCTGACTGTCACTTTGATCAGACATTTTCAGGCAAACTGTCAGCAGACCCTGTGAATAGGTTGTAAATGAGGTAGAGTAGATGAGCATCACAAAGTACAGAGGTTTTGCAAAATAATTGAGTCAAAAAGCTTAGTTTTAGTTCTCTACAGAAGTGATCTCGGAGCTACCGAATTGACAAACTCGGTGATACCGAAGCAACACTTGGAACCTAAACTAGTGAACTCGGTAGGGCCGAGTCACCGTTCGGTGGCACCGAGATTGCTAGGGTTTCACAGAATCTTGAACTCGGTCACACCGATTTGCACGTTTCGGTCAGACCGAAAAGCGCATGTGCAATGGCCAAGGCCGAATCGGTGAGACCGATTTCTACAGTTCGGTCGGTCCGAGATGAGTTCTGCGGAGAGCTAACCCTAAAATTTTCGAATCAATCTAGACCTAAGGAAGTTTTAGCTGGATGGATCAATCTCAATCGTGGCAAGAAACATGGCATTGTCCTTGTGCTAGGAATCGGAGTGAAAAAGACAGCACAAGGGGTCGAACACTTACCCTAGAGCGGCGAGTGTTCGCTACGGCGGCAACGGCGGAGCAGATTGCCGTTGACGGCGGCGGAGACCAGCGGCGAGAGGTCGCTGGCGGCGAGAAGACGATCCGGAGACCCGAAGAGGCAGAGCAGGTTACGCGCGGGTGAAGGGTTTCGGAAAAATTTCCAAAATTTGACCCGTCAGTATATATAACCTGACCCTGTCGGTGTGACCGAGTGGAACAACTCGGTGGCACCGAGATGCAAAACTGCAGGCAGTTACTGCAACTCGGTGTGACCGAAAGGTTCTAATCGGTTGCACCGAGATTGAAAACCTAGATCAACTAAGTGATCTCGGTAGGACCGAAAAGGATGAATCGGTCAGACCGAAATGCACAAAGAGGTTTTGGAAGTTTAAGTCTATGACGAATCGGGGACTCCGAGTGCTCCTCACACAGAGTGGTTCGAATCTGACTTGATCAAACTTTGTGATGTAGCATGAATAGAGTTTGAGACGAGGAAAGCATAGATAGCTAGAGGGAGTTCTTAGGCATTCTTGTCCATCCATTTGGCAAAAGAGAAAAAGCCAAACAATCAAAGCAACAAATGGATGTCCTCGAATGAGAAAAATATGCATCCAACATGCTCACACAATTAAAATGGCAAATGAAATATGTGACAAAGCATGCACAAACACTCTAGCATCTATCAAGCAATTGGCGATGACTAGGTCATCTATATATGAGTATATTGACTTAGGAGTCAAATGAGAACATTTGATCATAGGTCATACTCATCGTTTAAGCACAAGTGGGGTTACCACTTTTACATAAAGCATTGTTGTGCTCACACCATTAGAGTTGCTTTAGCTCAATTCTTAGAGTAAAGCTCCCCCTAGATGTGATATCCCCCCTAAGAGGGATGAACTAACCTTGGGTTTTGTCGATGATGACTTCATGTAGGTGTTGAAGATGTGGATCCTCAATGTTGATGTAGATCATTCGGAGCAATCCATTGGAGTGAGTTGCACTTTCAATACCTACACGGGTTAGTCCCACAAGGAACAAGCAAGGATATCCATAGACATAGAGTGATGTATACACAAGATGTTGTCCATGAAAGCATTAGGTTACCTTGTCCCTTGTCTTACCAACAAGAGGGTTTGTGACTCCTTGGACTAGTGCAAGATATGGAAGTTGTTTGCACTTGTCCTCGCCAAAATGATAAGAGTGAAGTATGTTGGCGGAGTCACCCTCAAGAACTCTCTAGTTCTTCTTCTTCGGGATCCACACCATCTTGATGGGAATCCTTGGAGTTGTAGTCGTACTTGATGAAGTAGAACTTGATGTAGTCTTGGGAACCCACTTGACCAAGGCCTTAGGTGCTTCTTCAAATGCATCAATCTCCTCTTGAAGCTTGTCCTTGCCTTTTTGCTTGTGGTCTTGTGGTGGAAGATCATCTTGAGCTTGTGTTCCTTGGAAAGAAGTAGGATCATACTTCTCTTGTTGAGGAACAAACTTCGTCTTGGGGTATTGATCTTCTTCCCACTCAACTCCATTGGCATTGAACTTTCGTTCAAAACCAACACCTTGATTCTTCCGGTGCCTTCCTTGCTTGCGTACAATTTCCTCAAATTGCTTACTTCCGGCAAGGCTCTTGTAAACACCTTTCTCTATAATTCCCTTCAATAAGCTATTTTCTTGCTCAAGTGTAACTTGGCTAAGAGAGTCATTAGTGGAATCAAGAGAACTACTGGAAGCAACAACATTGGATTTAGCATGATTGTTGTTACTACTAGATGAAGAATCTTTCTTGTTCTTGTTGTTAGATTTAACTTGTGGCATGTAAGTAGACAAGAGTAAACGCTTGGCAATGTAAGAAGAACTTTTCTTGCGAAGATCATCATTGATTGCCTTTAAAAACTCATGCTCTTGCTCAAGGTTGAGCTTTTCAAAGCGTAGCTTCTCACGAGTCTTTAAAAGTTCTCAATGATCTTCCAAGGTAGTTTCATGAGCTAACTTAAGAGTGTTTAGTTCTTTAGTTAGACGCTCAATCTCCTTCTTATCATCGTCATTCGTTTTATCTTGATTAGCATGATTAATAGCAAATTCATCATAGTTTTCATAACTAGAGTTGTCAACAAGTAAATCATCATCTCCTAGCAAATCATCTTCATCACTATTGAAATCAACATACTCGGGGGGTGTTACCTTTGGACCTTTAGCCATGAAGCATCTCCCAATTCCTTCATTTGGTGAGTCAAATATGTCATAGGAGTTGGTTGTCACAAGTGCTAGTCCGGCAACACGTTCATCTTGAGTATATTCGGAGTCGGAGTGATAACTTCTTTCAGAGTGATTATCCGAGTCGGAGCCGGATACCCATTCACCAACATGAGCTTGATGTCTTCTTTTTGTGTAGCTCCTTGATGACTTATCCTTCCTTTCCGAATCCTTGCTTCTCCGAGAGGGTCTTTGTTCATAACGATCATCTCTACTCCTTCTTTTGGGAGAATCTTCTCTTCTTTTGTAGGGAGCCGTACACTCATTGGAATAGTGTCCGGGTCTTCCACAATTGTAGCAATTACACTCACGACTAGAAGATCTTTTGTCATTGTAGGATCTTGACTTGGAACTTCTTTCCTTGCTTCTACTTTTGTAGAACTTGTTGAAGTTCTTCACCATTAGGCTCAATTCTTCATTGAAGGTTTGTTTCTCACTTGATGATGTGGGAGCTTCACATGAGGCTTTGTAAGCACCTCTTGACTTGTTGTGGAGCTCTTCCTTATCCTTGAGTGACATCTTATGAGCAACAATTCTTCCAATGACTTCCGTTGGCTTGAGATCTTTGTAATTGGGCATCATTTGGATCATGTGCACACGGTATCATATTTTCCATCCAAGGCTCTTAGGATCTTCTTGATGATGAATTTATCGGTCATCTCTTCACTTCCTAAGCCAGCAATCTCATTTGTGATGAGAGCAAGCCTAGAGTACATTTCAGCGACGCCTTCACCATCCTTCATTTTGAACTTGTCAAGTTGACTTTGAAGCACATCCAATTTGGATTCCTTGACGGAGTCGGTACCTTCGTGCATATCAATCAAAGTATCCCAAATTTCCTTTGCATTCTCAAGACGGCTGATTTTGTTGAATTCTTCAGGGCACATGTCAGGGCCGGTTTTCCAATAAAACATTTATTGAGAAACCGACCCTTATATCAAACCAGTATAGAAGAATCCTTCTTACTGGTGGACAAATCCTTGATACAGAAATCCAGAAGTACTAAATATTATACAAGGTTGAGCTGAGGTTGCTCAACAATTTATTACAAGCACGCCGATATAATACATAAGGGCGGATATGACACAAGGAGTATGGTGGCATAACTACTGACTCGTAATAAAAGTGGTGGTGGATATGTCACAGCGAAATGGGTGACAAGACTCCTAAATTTTACAGCTCATCGAGCGCCGGAGTGAGGCTCGATGATTTTATTGGTGTAGCGGAAGCGTATATAACACAAGTGACCAAATCCAGGATCGCACGGAACTGACTGGGACTCCTCTAGGCGTCGGACTCTCTATCGAACTCTTCATCCATAAGATCGCCTTCGTCAACATCTGGCCAAATCAACAAGCCAGGTGAGTACTTTGAATGTACTCGCAAGACAGTTTGGACATAAGATATAACAAATGCAAACATGATGCACATGAGCAGATTAGTAATGCGCACTCAGATAATAAATTGCATTGCACGATAAATAAAAAGGAAGTCAGGCGGTAGTCCTCCCGAAATCCCAATAAAATAGCTGAAGACCGATCGGGTGTCTGAAGCGACGCCTCGAAAGGTAAAAATAAATTAACAATGCCGCAGTCGGGCGTCAGAGCGACACCACATAAAGGGCTCATATTGAAATATAAATGACAGTGCGTGCCACAGTCGGATGTCTAAGCGACATCTCGAAAAGGGCTTATATCAAAAGTAAATAGCAAGAATGCCACAGTCGGACGTCTGAGCGACATCACATAAAGGGCTTATATCAAAGTAAATAACAAGAGTGCCACAGTCGGACGTCTGAGCGACATCACATAAAGGGCTTATATCAAAAGTAAATAACAAGAGTGCCACAGTCGGACGTCTGAGCGACATCACATAAAGGGCTTATATCAAAAGTAAATAACAAGAGTGCCACAGTCGGACGTCTGAGCGACATCACATAAAGGGCTTATATCAAAAGTAAATAACAAGAGTGCCACAGTTGGACGTCTGAGCGACATCACATAAAGGGCTTATATCAAAAATAAATAACAAGAGTGCCACAGTCGGACGTCTGAGCGACATCACATAAAGGGCTTATATCAAAAGTAAATAACAAGAGTGCCACAGTCGGACGTCTGAGTGAGATCACATAAAGGGCTTATATTTCATTATTCGAATTCAAGTAGCTCATGAATTTAAATCATCTCAAGGGAATACTCATGTATGTAATAATAAACTGGTTAGTCCATCCACAGGAATAACATTCAGCCGGGTTTACCATTCATGTTTATTCACCGGGGATTTTCACTGAGACTGACACAGAGACTGACGCTGAGACGGACGTTGAGACTGATACTGATACTGATATGGATATGTTGACCAAGATCCTTGACCATGGACACGGTTACTCGGATGGGTTTTGACTCTGCAGAGTTTGTACTCTTTAACCACAGCCAACGGATTTCAGTAGTCACAAAGGACTAGTTTCGTTTACGGTATTTTAGGAGAAACACATCTAACCAGTACACACCCATTCCACATTCCGCTGCCAAGGATCACCCTAGGCAACGTTCAAGAAAAACTTTAAGACGGGGAGTCCACAACCTCGAGTAGCATGGGATCAAATTTATATCGCGCGCTCTAAGGGGTGCCCCCCTCTCGGTCCCAACCGGAAACACCCATGCCCCCTGACCGGATGACGGGCTTTAATCCAGGGCCATGGAACCCTCATCACGGCCCCTCTGTTTGGTGTGTACGAGGAAAGAGGTTTGCAACTTACTAAACCGTATTCTTTGCAGAAAACATGTGGCAGCACGAAAAGGGGACGGACGGTAACGTGGCTTGATCCACGTTAACACTGGAGTTTAACGGTTGACATAAGACTGGCATGCTTCAACAATACCATCTTACCACCTTTCATGTCACCACATGATCATGTTATCTCCCATCAAATGATCACATCAAGTTTCAAAGCATACTGGTAGTTGCCTTGCATGCAATATAACACTCACTGATGCTCATATAAACATGCCATGAACTAACTATTCAAGCAAACATGCAAAACACTCATCATATCAAAGGTTCAAACATGCTTGCCTGGTTTGGAGCAGTCGGTGTCTAGCTCGGTGAAGTTTGCGGCTCCGTCACCTCCTCCGATATCTATGGTATAAAGAGAACGCGTACTAACGTAAATACCGAGTGTGCATAAAAGTTGTTCCAAATATTTTTCAAATAAATATGATAAAAAACTAGACAGAAAAATAAAGCTGATAGAAAAAGAATCAACTCAAAATCATCTTTTGTTTAAAAGTTATTAAGGTTTTAGTCCAGGGACCCATCTGTAATGAAACAGAAACTTTCCAGGGGCTAGTTCATAAAAAGGACAGAAAACGCCTCAGTTAGAAAACGTATTTTGCCCGAAGGCGTTTTCAGAAAATGTTTCGAAAAAGAGAAAAAGCTGACGAGGGGGTCCCACCCGTCAGGTTTGAATTTTCAAACAGAGCACACCGGCGCCCGAGGACCGCGATGGCCGCCGACGTCGATCCCCGGCGAGGTAGGGGAAGTGGTTAGTACCTACGGACTCACGGAGCTCTTCCGCACCTGTGGGTGGTGGAGTTGGTCGTCGGCGAGCACCACGTCGACGGCGGCCTCTACTCCGGCGGATGGTGGTTCGGGTGGTGCTGGATCTCGCCGAGGAGGGCTGCAACCATCAAATTGGGGCTCGGGTTAGAAGAGTGGGTGCATGATGAGGCTGCTGGCAAGGTTTGGGAGGCGGGGGTGGTCTCACCAGAGGGAATCGTGCCGGAGCCCAAAGCAGATCGGGGCGGCCGGAGTCGGGGAAGAAGGCCTCCCCGAGGTCTCCCTAGTAGCTAGGCGTGGCTCTGGTGAGGTGTAGGAGTGGTGCTGGGTCGAAGCGAGCTCGAGGCTCCATTTTATAGCCGGTCCGAGGCGGTTGCCGAGAATAGGATCACTCCGGCGATGATTACGGCGAGGCAGCGGTCGAACGGGGGTTTTAGGCGACTGGGCAGCTACGGATTGGTCTACTGATCCCATCCAGAGGCTAATCTTGGTACAACTTGGGCGATACTCCAGGACTTCGACGGAACGGCCTCACGGGCTCGTCGGCGGCAGAGAGCGTGCTCTGCGCATCTCAGGCCACGACGACGGTGCTGCAGCGCGTCCAGAGAAGAGGACGGCCACGCGGAGGCTCCTGGTGGTGTGGGCGGTGCTGGACGGCGCCGTACCTCGCTGAGCTTCTCTGGCGGCCGCAGCGAGCGTTGCTGTCGCCGCTCACGGGGGCGGTGTACCTCTGCCAGCTCACCGCCGACGCTCGCAACCGTCCAGACGACCGTGCGGCGCGATGGATAAGAAGAAGGAGCAATGAGAAAGAGGCCAGAGCGAGCACTGGTGAGATTGACGCCGAGGCTCTGAAGAAAACGACGCTGTCGACTGAACCCAACACTGAAACTCCGAACTTTCTGAATTTGAACAGAAACAGTGCATGCCAACTGTTCGATGAAATGATTCTGGCATGTGGAAAATTTTTCTGGAGCTGATCTTTGGTGAGGTGGTCTCTCAATGCATCTGGGGGCTGCCTGATTTATCTCAGAATTTTTGGAGAAGAAAAATAATGAATTTCACCCAAAATGGCAAATCTGGTCCAAACTTGCAGCAAGCAAAATTTGAAAATTTTGAATTGTGGACAAGTGGATCTTGAGGGATCTAGGTTGGGGGTACTAAGGACTAGTCAGAGGAGTTTGTTTGGAACCAAAACTCAAAAGGGATCTGGTGGTTCCTTTGTAAATCACTAAGGTTCAAAATAAATGACAGAAATAGTTTTGAGAATAAAATAAATAGTCAAAATCAAAATGGGTTGAACTTGCTGGGATTGGATATTTGACTTGACTCAAAGTGGAGGGAGGGGTTTTGGAAGAAAACTTTCAACCTAGGTCATGGCAAGAAAAAAAAATTGAATGAGGAAGAATCAATTCATAAGTCATATGGTTATTTTTAAAAGAAAGGATTTCAAAGACTTTCCCAAAGAAAATATTTGTGTTGAGTCAACACTAAATGAAAAGCCCTCAAGACCAAAGTAAATGTTGGGAAGAACACATAAAATACTTGTCTTAAAGGTTTTTGAGAAGGAGAGGTTTTAAAAAAAATAACCTCCTTCCCCTAAAAAGGAAATTAATAAAACCAAATAATTTTTTTTGGGGGTGTTACAGCACAATTTGTTGAAGAGAATATCACAAGCTTGAGCATTGTATTGCAGCATCTTCAACTCTTCCGCGGTAGCTTCACGGTTTGGTTCTCTCCCATCAAAGAATTCACCTTGCAAGCCAATAAACACAATAGCCCAAACGGCCGGGTTATGTCCAACAATATGCTTTCATCTTATGCTTCCAACTAGCAAATTCTGTACCATCAAAGTAAGGATCTCTACGGTGGTAATTTCCCTCGCTAGACGCCATACTCTCCTAGGTTGTGAAACCAAGGCTATGACCACCAAAGGCTATGGAAATCAAAGCAAATGGAGACCAAAGCTCTGATACCACTTGTAGGATCGAAAATATGTCTAGAGGGCGGGTGATTAGACTACTTGACCAAATAAATATCTAGCCTTTTCCCAATTTTAGTTCTTAGCAGATTTTAGCAACTTAGCACAAGTCAAGCAATCAACTTACACATGCAATTCTAAGAGTGTAGCAGTGGAATGTAAAACAATTGCATATGAAGGTAAAGGGAGGAGTTTGAGGGAGCAAACGCAATGTTGACACGGAGATTTTTATCCGTGGTTCCGATAGGTGGTGCTATCGTACATCCACGTTGATGGAGACTTCAACCCACGAAGGGTAACGGTTGCGCGAGTCCATGGAGGGCTCCACCCACGAAGGGTCCACGAAGAAGCAACCTTGTCTATCCCACCATGGCCGTCGCCCACGAAGGACTTGCCTCACTCGGGTAGATCTTCACGAAGTAGGCGATCTCCTTGCCCTTACAAACTCCTTGGTTCAACTCCACAATCTTAATGGAGGCTCCCAAGTGACACCTAGCCAATCTAGGAGACACCACTCTCCAAGAGGTAACAAATGGTGTGTTGATGATGAACTCCTTGCTCTTGTGCTTCAAATGATAGTCTCCCCAACACTCAACTCTCTCTCATAGGATTGGATTTGGTGGAAATATGATTTGAGTGGAAAGAAACTTGGGGAAGGCTAGAGATCAAGATTTATGTGGTTGGAATGGAATATCTTGACCTCAACACAAGTGTAGGTGGTTCTCTCTCAGAAAATGTATGTTGGAAGTGTAGGCATGTTCTGATGGCTCTCTCCACGAATGAAGAGTGGGTGGATGGGTATATATAGCCTCCACACAAAATCTAACCGTTACACACAATTTACCAAACTCGGTGAGACCGAATCGTGAAGCTCAGTCAGACCGATTTAGTTCATAATGTGACCGTTAGGCATTTCGGTGGGACCGACACGTCAACTCGGTGAGACCGATTTAGTTAGGGTTAGGGCATAACGTAATCTCGATGAGACCGATTACACAAACTCGGTGATACCGATTTTGGTAATAGACAAACAGAGAGTTGGTCAGGCAAACTCGGTGGGACTGATTCGCTCATCTCGGTTGGACCGAAATGTTATGAAAGGGAAACAGAGAGTTTGCATTGCAATATCGGTGGGACCGATCGCTCATCTCGGTTTGATCGAAACGTTACGAAGGGAAACAGAGAGATTACAACCCCATCTCGGTGAGACCGAGATCCCTATCGGTGAGACCGAAAAGACTAGGGTTTCTGGCAGTGGCTATGTCAACTGAACTCGGTGGCGCCGGATAGAAAGTTTCGGTGGGGCCGAGTTTGACTTTTGGTTTGGGACATATGTGGATATGAGGAAGTAGTTGAGGGTTTTTGGAGCATATCACTAAGCACTTTGAGCAAGAAACTCATTAAGCAACACCTCACCCCCTCTTGATAGTATTGGCTTTTCCTATGGACTCAATGTGATCTTGGATCACTTAAAATGAAAAATGTAGAGTCCTGAGCTTTGAGCTTGAGCCAATCCTTTGTCCTTAGCATTTTGAGAGGTCCACTTTTCTCATCCATGCCATGCCAATCATTGAGCTTTCCTGAAATGTTTATCTTGAAATAGCATTAGCTCAATGAGCTATATGTTGTTAGGAATTACCAAAACCACCCAGGGATAGTTGCACTTTCAATCCTGCCTGGGAGCCTCCTAACTACTCCTGGTCGTCGGCGGTCTCCACGTAGTAGTAGGCATCGGCGGTGGCATCTGGCTCCTAGGCTCCAACATCTGGTTGCATCAACCGGAAAGAAGAATAAAGGGGGGGAAAGGGGTAGCAAAGCAACTGTGAGTACTCATCCAAAGTACTCGCAAGCAAGGATCTACACTATATATGCAACATTATCAAAGGAAGGATGTATATGTGGAGTGGGCTGCAGAAATGCCAGAATAGAGAGAAGGCCTAGTCCTATCGTAGCATCTTCAGCATCTTCAATCATCTTGCAGCATTTAGAAGAGTATAGATCAACATAATGTAAAGTAGTAGTAGTGTTATCAACCTCGGCCAGAGATCCTTTCTCGACTCCCTACGAGAAAGCAATCCCAGAGCCATACTATCCATTTCTCATCACAATCCAATTCTCATCACAAGTATCCAGTTCTAGTTGTATCGATCGGGATACAACTCCAAGTGTCCGTTACCGTAGGACAGGCTATCGATAGATGTTTTCTTCCCTGTAGGGGTGCACCAACTTACCCACCACGCTCGATTAACTCTGGCCGGATACACTTTCCTAGGTCATGCTCGGCCTCGGCCGAACAATACGCCGCAACCCGACCTAGGCTTAATACAGAGGTCATCACGCCGGACTAAACCTATGCCCCCAGGGGTCATGGGCCATCGCCCCGAGAACTCCTGCACGTTGCAAACGCGACCGGTGAGCAGACCTAGCTACCTCCTTCAAAAAGGCAGGTGCTTACCAGTCCAACCCGGCGCGCGCCGCTCAGTCGTTGACGTCTATTAAGCTTCGACTGATGCATACGACGCAGAACGCCCATACTATGCCCACGTGATGGTTAGTGCTATCAGGCCAGAGGCCCCTCTGATCAAATATCCAAATCGTAGTGGATTAGGAACGCGCGGTAACAAGCAGAGACTCACGAAAGATGTGACCCCGTCGCCCCGTCTCGAGGACTTGCGGCAAGGGCTAAGAATGCTCGGCCACGCCTCGTAATTATCTCGCGGGCACCCTCCAGATCAACCCGACTCCTCATCACTCGCAAATATGCTCGCGCGGGTACCCCTCAGGGCCGACCCGTCTTTAGTAACAGGGTTCAGTGTAAAGTCATAGTAACCATAGTAACCGTGTGTCTAACACCAAGGGGAAAACTTGAGGAATCACCCTTGACGGATTCCACTCGATGTAATCATCAAGGTGAACATAAGAGGATCCACCCTCGAGGTTCACACTTGAGGGTTTGCACGATAGAGTCGTATCGGAAGTGGTTAAGGCGGAATCACCCTCGATGACCACGACCGAATAGCTACACTACAGGATTAACATCAGAAGTGCTGATGAGGTCTCACCCTCGGCACTCGATAGTAACCCAGTAGTGTCGAGCAACTAAGGGGAAAGTGATGTGCGGTGTCGGGGCCTGGTCTTCCATCCCGTTGATTGGGTCTTCGATGATGAAGCAGGGGCAACAAGGACAAGGTGGGGGTCACTGATGGATCACTAACCAACCTATACTAAGCAGTTTAGGATAAGCAGGTAAGGTACAACAGCAGATACAAAACCAGGCTATGCATCAAAATAGGAGCAAACAATTACAGTAGCAAAATCTAATGCAAGCATGAGAGAAAGGAAATGGGCGATATCGGGATGATCAAAGGGGGGCTTGCCTGGTTGCTCAGACGAGAAAGAGGGGTCGTCGGTGACGTAGTCGATCACAGGGGCATCGACATCGGTCTCGGGGTCTACCGGAGAGAAGAGGGGGAAGAAACTGTAAATATAGAGCAAAAAGATA
This sequence comes from Triticum aestivum, assembly GCF_018294505.1. NCBI lineage: Eukaryota > Viridiplantae > Streptophyta > Magnoliopsida > Poales > Poaceae > Triticum > Triticum aestivum. The sequence goes on from NC_057814.1 coordinate 547,017,359, forward strand.
CATGACAAGCAATAAGCAGTGCTAGGGGTGTTCTAACGCAGTGCTACACGATACCGACGAAGGGGGAAACATCTGGGAATGTTTTCCCGAAGTTTGCAGTTTTCGGGCAGATGAAACAGAGGGGGAAGGTTGCACGTTTGCTATGCTAGGGACGTCTGGCGGACGAACGGAGAGCGTATTCGGATTCGTCTCGTTTTTCTGAGCAACTTTCATGTATAAAACTTTTTCATCCGAGCTACGGTTTAAATTCTATGATTTTCCAAAGATTAAAAGGTTTTCTGGAATATATTTAATTCAAATAATATAGAATGAAAAAGGCTAGACACACCCAGAAGTATACCTAGCAGTGGGCACTGTGGGGCTGACAGTGGGGCCCTGTTGACTGCCCAGTCAGCAGTCAATAGTTGACTGGTCAACAGAGTCAATGGGGCCCACATGTCATTGGCTAGAGTTTAACTAAAAGAGGTAATTTAAAAGTGGGGGCCGCCTATCTGTGACTGTTAGGGCGTGGGTGTTAGTACTAATCTAATGGCCCTAATTAGACAAGGGCCTGGCCCCATGTGGCAGTGGCCTTATTGGCCACACGCGCAGCCGTGCGTTAGCACCCGCCGGCCATGGCCACGGCCAGGAAGCCGCGGTGGTGGGGCACGGCAGGGCGTGGCCCCGGGTGGGCGCAGCCAGGCGGCGGCCGGCGGTGCAGCAAAAGCGCGCATCAGCGGCATGGACGGAGCGCGGCGGCGGCGGCAGCATGATACGTCTCCAACGTATCTATAATTTTTGATTGCTCCATGCTATATTATATTCTGTTTTGGACATTATTGGGCTTTATTATACACTTTTATATTATTTTTGGGACTAACCTATTAACCGGAGGCCCAGCCCAGAATTGCTGTTTTTTTGCCTATTTCAGAGTTTCGCAGAAAAAGAATATCAAGCGGAGTCCAAACGGAATGACACCTTCGGGAACGTGATTTTCGGAACGAACATGATCCAGAGGACTTGGACCCTACGTCAAGAAAGCTACCAGGAAGCCACGAGGTAGGGGGCGCGCCTACCCCCTCCAGGCGCGCCCTCCACCCTCGTGGGCCCCATGTTGCTCCACCGACGTACTCCTTCCTTCTATATATACCTACGAACCCCCGAACGATCAGATACGGAGCCAAAAACCTAATTCCACCGCCGCAACCTTCTGTACCCGTGAGATCCCATCTTGGGGCCTGTTCCGGAGCTCCGCCGGAGGGGGCATCGATCACGGAGGGCTTCTACATCAACACCATAGCCTCTCCGATGAAGTGTGAGTAGTTTACCTCAGACCTTCGGGTCCATATTTATTACCTAGATGGCTTCTTCTCTCTTTTTGGATCTCAATACAATGTTCTCCCCCTCTCTCGTGGAGATCTATTCAATGTAATCTTCTTTTGCGGTGTGTTTGTTGAGACCGATGAATTGTGGGTTTATGATCAAGTTTATCTATGAACAATATTTGAATCTTCTGAATTCTTTTATGTATGATTGGTTATCTTTGCAAGTCTCTTCGAATTATCAGTTTGGTTTGGCCTACTAGATTGATCTTTCTTGCAATGGGAGAAGTGCTTGGCTTTGGGTTCAATCTTGCGGTGTCCTTTCCCAGTGACAGTAGGGGCAGCAAGGCACGTATTGTATTGTTGCCATCGAGGATAACAAGATGGGGTTTATATCATATTGCATGAGTTTATCCCTCTACATCATGTCATCTTGCTTAAAGCGTTACTCTGTTCTTATGAACTTAATACTCTAGATGCATGCTGGATAGCGGTCGATGTGTGGAGTAATAGTAGTAGATGCAGGCAGGAGTCGATCTACTTGTCTCGGATGTGATGCCTATATACATGATCATACCTAGATATTCTCATAACTATGCTCAATTCTGTCAATTGCTCAACAGTAGTTTGTTCACCCACCGTAAAATACTTATGCTCTTGAGAGAAGCCACTAGTGAAACCTATGGCCTCGGGTCTATTTTCCATCATATTAATCTTCCAACACTTAGCTATTTTCGTTGCCTTTTATTTTGCTTTTATTTACTTTGCATCTTTATCACAAAAATACCAAAAATATTATCTTATCATATCTATCAGATCTCACTCTCGTAAGTGACCGTGTAGGGATTGACAACCCCTTATCGCGTTGGTTGCGAGGATTTATTTGTTTGTGTAGGTGCGAGGGACTCATGCGTGGCCTCCTACTGGATTGATACCTTGGTTCTCAAAAACTGAGAGAAATACTTACGCTACTTTGCTGCATCACCCTTTCCTCTTCAAGGGAAAACCAACGCAGTGCTCAAGAGGTAGCACAGCACGGCGCGGGTGTCGCAGGCGGCGAGCAGCAGCTCGCAAGCGGGAGGGCCGCGGGGGCAAGGCGTGGCCATGGCGTGGTGGGACGCGGGCTCGCCGGCAGCAACAGGGGGAAGCGCGAGCGGCGAGCCAGTGGCCACGCGAGCACGCTGGGGCAGGGTCGGGGTGAGCAGCAGCATTGGCAGAGCGGCAAACAGCAGCAGACAGTAGGCAGCTTTGACGGGCGCGGCTACAGCGCAGCCGGCGAGCAGAAGGCAGCGGCAGCGAGCAGCGCGCGGGCATGGAAAAGGCGGCTCCCGAGGCGGCCACGAGCGACAGCGGGTGGCGCGGGCAAGGGGAGCCCGATGCGTGGGCTGGCTGGCAGGGACGCACGGGATCGATGACCGGGACCACGTCTAACGGCGATGGAGCTACGGGTACGAGTGGGAGGCGCGCTAAGGGCCAAATTCGACGGGGAAGAGGAAGAAAAGGGAGCGGGGGCTCACAGCGAGCGCAGCAGAGTGCTCGGTGAAGCCGGAAGGGGTCGATGGAGAGCGAATCGACGATGAGCAGAGGCGATGGCTGATGGAGGGGATCGTCGCTAGCGTCACCGATGCGGCGTCTCAGTCCAATCCAGCACGCGTAGACGACGTGGCCGATGACGACGGAGCTCCCGAGTGTGATCTTAGGCAAGGAAGAGCTCGGTGGCCACGCAGAGGAGGTCGTCCATGGCAGCGGCTGCTCGGGCATGCACGGGGAAGAAGAAGGTGAGCGGGGAAAGGGGATCTGGGACGCTAGGGTTTGACCAAGAGGGGGGTGCGGCCTCAAGTAGGCGCCGGGAGGGTCGGGATGGCCGGCACGTGGCCGATCCGGCCATGGACGCACGGGCGACGGCCATGGCGCCATGGATGAACAGGGGGGAGGAGATAAGCTGGGGGAGTTGGGCTGAGCCTCCATGTAGCCATAGAGCCCAAGTGCACAGTAGTTTCTTGCTCCTTTTTTTTCTATTTCTGTCTTTTATTTCTACTCCGCTTGTATTTAGTTGGCCCACCAAACGAATTTTGTTATGTATGAAACTTGGCAAATAAATCATGCACAACATGTTGGTGTTGCACAAAAAGTTTTAGAGCCAAAGGAATTGTTCAAGCAATCTTTGGAAAATTGAATAAGTCAATTAATATGTTGTTGGGCCACTTTATATTTTTCCTATGGATTAAAGGGAGAGCCAAATGATGTTGGTTGCCACATGATAATTAGCTAGTAAATATTTGCAACCCAGCGAACATTTTTGCTTTACTGTTTGGAGAAATAATTTATTTGACTTTATTTTAAAATTGAATTTGAATTGGTTTTGAATCAAAGTGAGATTTGTTGGAGATCGTAGCAGAATTTAAAATTTTCTACGCATCACCAAGATCCATCTATGGAGTATACTAGCAACGAGGGGAAAGGAGTGCATCTACATACCCTTGGGGGGCGGCGGCCAAGGGGGGGAAACTTCCCCCCCAAGCCAGGTGGGGCGCCCCCCACCCCCAGGGTTTCCATCCCTAGGCGCAGGGGGAGGCCCATGGGGGGCGCACCAGCCCACTAGGGGCTGGTTCCCCTCCCACTTCAGCCCATGGGACCCTCCGGGATAGGTGGCCCCACCCGGTGGACCCCCGGGACCCTTCCGGTGGTCCCGGTACAATATCGATAACCCCCGAAACTTTCCCGGTGGCCAAAACTGGACTTCCTATATATAATTCTTCACCTCCGGACCATTCCGGAACTCCTCGTGACGTCCAAGATCTCATCCGGGACTCCGAACAACTTTCGGGTTTCCGCATACTAATATCTCTACAACCCTAGCGTCACCGAACCTTAAGTGTGTAGACCCTACGGGTTCGGGAGACATGCAGACATGACCGAGATGCCTCTCCGGTCAATAACCAACAGCGGGATCTGGATACCCATGTTGGCTCCTACATGTTCCACGATGATCTCATCGGATGAACCACGATGTCAAGGATTCAATCAATCCCGTATACAATTCCCTTTGTCAATCGGTACGTTACTTGCCCGAGATTCGATCGTCGGTATCCCAATACCTTGTTCAATCTCGTTACCGGCAAGTCACTTTACTCGTACCGTAATGCATGATCCCGTGACTAACTCCTTAGTCACATTGAGCTCATTATGATGATGCATTACCGAGTGGCCCAGAGATACCTCTCCGTCATACGGAGTGACAAATCCCAGTCTCGATCCGTGTCAACCCAACAGAAACTTTCAGAGATACCTGTAGTGTACCTTTATAGTCACCCAGTTACGTTGTGACGTTTGGCACACCCAAAGCACTCCTACGGCATCCGGGAGTTACACGACCTCATGGTCTAAGGAAAAGATACTTGACATTGGAAAAGCTCTAGCAAACGAACTACACGATCTTTGAGCTATGCTTAGGATTGGGTCTTGTCCATCACATCATTCTCCTAATGATGTGATCCCGTTATCAATGACATCCAATGTCCATAGTCAGGAAACCATGACTATCTGTTGATCAACGAGCTAGTCAACTAGAGGCTTACTAGGGACACGTTGTGGTCTATGTATTCACACATGTATTACGATTTCCGGATAACACAATTATAGCATGAACAATAGACAATTATCATGAACAAAGAAATATAATAATAACCATTTTATTATTGCCTCTAGGGCATATTTCCAACAAGATTAGCAATAGTAACAGTGATGACTTGCCATCATTAGTAGGGGATTACTGTAGCTTGATTATCCGGGCGTTACACGCCCCACCACAGGCGGCGGCCCTCGCTGTTCTTGGTGCCCCGCACCACCGGCACCCCGTTGGTGAAGGCCAGCCGTTGCGCCTGCCGGTGCTGGAAGTACGCTGCCCACGCCTCGTGGTTGCCGGTGGCGTACTGCGGGAGGGCACGCTGCTCCTCCGTCAGCGACGCCCGCACGTGGTCGACCTCGTCGGCGAAGTAGTCGGGGCGCACGTCAACGTCGGGCAGCGGGGGGATGGGGACGCCACCGGCGCTGAGCCTCCACCCCCCGGCCCTGCGTGCATGTCGGGAGGCGTCGGGATGTTGGCCTCGAACAGCAAGTACGCTTCCCACTCATGCAGCGGGCGGCGGTAGAAGCCGTTGGCCGCCGCCCCATCTCCGGGGAATCGCTCGCCTATCGTCGCGGCTGGGCTTGGGGAGAGAGGGGAGGAACGTCGGCGGTGGCTGCGCACGGGGAGAGAGAGGCAGAGCACGGCGGCTGTGGGCGGGTGTGGCCGGAGGCGAGGGGGAGGCGTTGCTTTTATAGCCGGGCGCCGTGTGTACGCGTGGCGGGAGGGGGGCGTCGCCGCGCCTCTCGTGAGGAAGCGCCGCCCGTGAAGAATCAATGGAAGGCTGACCGGCGGCAACCTTGGCATTGATTCCCCCGCGGGAAACTGAGGCGTTGTGAGGACGACGAGGGGAGTGTCGCTGACTCGGTGGGCCCGCAGTTCGTTAAGCCAAAATCGCTTGCCCCGGCGCCCCCGGGCGCCCTCAGCGCGCGGGGTTCGGTCAGGGTCCGCCGGCGCCAGTTTCGGCCCAAACCGGCGAAAAACAGGCTCCTGGGGACGCGACTGGGCCGATTTTTGGGCGCCGACGCGAAAAAATCGCCCGGGGGGCATGTTGGGGGCGTGACTGGAGATGCTCTTAGGACCAGTTTGTGTGTTTGGCCTTTTTTTTTTTGAGAATTCGGCTATGTTTAACAGGAACTGCACCGCTCCGTCCTCTTGGTGGTTGTGCTCGTCTAATTTTTCTCGTATGGATCGGGTACAACACAGTAGCCCGCCAGCAAGTAGCTCTGGGCTGGCTAAGCCAATTTTTTATATTTCATATAAAACTACTCACAATTCTTTTTAAATTCGAATTTAGAAAAATATTAAAAAATGTTCATTTTAAAAAGATGTTAAAAAATTCTAAAATATGTACCATGATTTTATATTTTTTAGTCATAAGTTAATTTTAAAAACAACATGTGGGTGCGTGCCACAGGCGAAACAGGGTTTGCCCTAAGTTGGTTGTTCGGTGCTCTTGGTTATTTCGAGTTTGTTTGATTGTTGCAATTTTATTATTCTTTTTGTTTGAACACAGTACAATCAAAGTCGTACACATATACAAGCATACACTTACCCCATGAACGTACGCACGAACGCCCTATCTTTATGAGCATCTTTGAAAGACTGAACTAACATAGTATCTTGAGACTTTAAGGAAGTCACCATAGGCGCCTCGTAGTCGACGAGAAAGTCTCCTCTCACTGAACGAACATCCCCGAAAGCCTGAAATAAATTTAGAAATAATGCGAGCATCAATGTCAAGTCTAAGACTTGAATCTTTGTGGGCCGAGGATACCACTGTTCTCTTAACCATCCAACCGCATGTTGGTTCGCCCAGTTCTCTCTATTCAGGGGAAAGATGGTATATGCACTTGGTTGAAAAAATTAAGCCCAACTCAACCCATCATCACCGATGCAAGGATCTGACAATCTAAAATCGCATACACATTGCTCCACTGTAGCCAGGTGCAACAGGGCACACACTTCATCTAGTGTCATATTTATGTATGAGAGACAATTTTATCTGTACACGTGTGCTCCTGAAGATAGCCAGTTCACCATTCCGTCAAATTTTGGTTTGTGAAAATGTCAGTTACTAACTCAGACTGCAATCCTTAGTATTAAACTTATGGACCACACAACGGTGTAACATCCACATCGCAGCTGAAAGTTTATACATTGCCATGTTGATTTCATGATTTGATCATGACTATGTGCGCGAGAAGGCGCACGCCAAATCATAAGCAAGCATGCAACTTAGGAAAAGTAATTTTCAGCCGGTATGTTGGCGTATATAATGCTGCTGATGCAGCCCCGTTCTGCAGGATCTGCAGTTTGGCCAATATGGCACATGCACGGGGTGATCAGTATTTTAGCACGATCAAAGGATAAAGGAAATTTAGACAGGACCCAACTTGGGTTAAACCATCTTTATTCAACTCATATAATGTCTGATCGAACTAAACATGAATAGAAATGAACTAAAAAGGGTTAGGTGTAAAAGGAACATAGCAGTTGGATGTTCCATGGATTCAGCTCGACGACACCGACCTTGTTATCTCGAACCCGGTATGCTCTGTCGTGCAACACTTCGTCGATGATGAACGGACCCAACAACGACGACTTGAGTTTGTGGTCCTCCTTGTCTGAATGAGACGTAAGACGAGGTCGCGAATGTTGCGCCTCAGTGGCTGAAACCAGTTGCCACAACCCGGTTACCGACGCCTCCTATTCCCATTGGCCTGCCCATAAGACTCTTTGGCCTTTCTCATGTATCACGTACTTGATGAACTAACTTAGTTCTACAAAACAAGTTAAAAGAAAGTGAAACAAATGCACCATGTTATCTACTCCCGTTAAAACAAAGGGGCGTATATAATGGGGGAGGGTGATTAATATTCACATGGGTGATGGTAGGTGGAGCACTTATTTTTCTTATCTATATGTGATGAATTCCCCTTAAGTGACAATAGGTTTGTCATTAAATAATGTAGGGTGAACACATTAGAAAAGCCTATGATGATGCGGTAAATGGCTAACGTGCTACGTACTACACCATACAAAGTAACCACATGTAAGACTGAAGATTGACCGGACCCAGCTACGTGCAAAACAAGAAGTAAATACGTTACCAGCAATTGGGCCAATCCCTAGCAAACGATCGAACCAATATTCAACCATTGAATGGAATGTTTGGATCACTTAGATAAGTAGTGGCAATCTGAGCCCTCTCTTCTCTTCCTTCTTTTCGCCAGGGCTCTCACCCGACCAAATTTGTTTTTAAAAACATTTTGCTCTTGTAACCTTCTTTAACAACGAAGGAGACCCGAATCAGCTTTTCTTGTGCAAGGCCCCTCGCCAGAAATGTCACAATTGAACATATAAACCCTCCTAGACTGCTAGGCAGAACCGCGCCCTCCACGTCGCCCCATATAATCGCTATGCCACCGCTTGTAAATTCTGCACCCCGCCAAGGGCATTTTAGTCTTTTCAGCGGTCCAAGGGCATTTTAGTCTTTTCAGCGGGCAAAAAGGCAGGCAGCGCGGGCAGGAGCGAGACCGCGCAGACTGCGTCTTCTCCACGAACCCTAGCCGCGTCCTCGTCTCCTCCATTCGCGCGCCTCGGCGGTGACCCCATGGCGGGCTGCCGGGTCGGAGCGGTCCCCCGCGTCCCTCCTTCCCCGCTCGGCGCTCTCTACTCCCAGCGCAGCTGCCGCCTCCCTCCGCTCTTCCCATCTCGCCAGAGCCGCCGCACCCGGAGGCGACCGGCGTTGCTCCGTCTCGAGCTGCCCGTTCCCTTCTCTCCCCCGACGACCGACGCAGGAGAGAGAAAGAGGAGAGGGAGGTGTGGCGGCGGACGGGAGAGGGTCGACCTCGCGGTCGGTGGCTGCTTGATCTGAGAGAAAGAGGAGAGGGAGGTGTGGCGGCAGACGGTGGAGGGCCAACCTCGCGGTCAGTGGCGGCTAGGATCACCGGTGCTGATTTGCTCCTTCATCTTCTGTTGTGCGTTTGCTCACTGTGTTTGTTCCTAGGTGAGCCTCTCTCTTTTTCCCATGCTCTTGACCTGCTCGATAAAATGCTTGTGTGGCTGCAAGCTATTTTCTACCTTGGGTTAGATTCCTTTTGGTTTCTTGACAAACATGTGAACTTCTCCTGAGTGAAAAAAATGAAGGTGAAGAGGAGAGGAGGAATCGCTTCATATGTTTAGGCAACACGAGATTTCTAAAGTTAGTTTACAACTTGTTAGCCAATTTTGGTTGTCTTGCAAAGTAAAAAAAATTCAAGTAAATAGTTTGCTTATTCGGTAAGTAAATCGGTGTTCTGTTCGTCAGGTCCATCTAATCACTTCCTCGTGCATCCAGGTCGGCACCGTTGTTGTCACCGGGCAGAATGGCCATGGGCAGGCTCAGGAATGAATGTTCTAGGGTTGGAGCCGAGGGGGTTGAGCAGCAGCTGAGCTTAGGTGAGTGCTCGGGTTCTATAATTGACTCTTCTATGGGAACAATGTGATCACCTTCACCAAGATCTTGGTGAATGTACGGAGCTAATGTTCAGTTCATTGTCTCAGGCATGAATTTACAGATTCAAGATTTTCTTACACATGGGGCTTTGCAAGTTCATTGTCTCACACATCCTTTATGTTGCAGTATTTTGTTTGGCGGAGGTATGTTCTTGTCTTGCGAGGTTCATCCATTACTTGCTAATGTCTTTCATAATATTCGCCTTTATTGCGTGCACAATGGGTTGGTGGTACCCAGCGGAGGTTGAATTGTTAGTACTTATGCCATTGATTTTGTGTGGTAGTTAGTGTATGCCTGCATGCCTCACTGGAAATATTAGTGCATGATACCATATATACAGTTCAGAAGATATTTCAGACATGCTTATGCTCTTGTTAGACCTTGGGTAAATGGACTGATCCTTGTCTATAAACTCTCTGCTGACATGCTTATGCTCTAACAAGTTCCTCTGCTTTCATTTTGCAGGTTGTCCGATCTAGAAGGTTGCAGCTTCTTTGTTCTCCTACTCAAGAATTGCTTACTTACTTTCTAGCTGACTGCTGCATCATTTACTTTTTCCTCTGTTCAAGGATGTATCGTACACATTGTCACCTTTGTCCTCGGTTCAGATATCGGTGTTGCCTAATTAAAAAATAAACAACAATACCAGTGGTGCCAGTTTGAAGTTTTTTCCTTTCTGAATTGAGTAGTTAAGAGTTCAGTTTTTCTATAGAATCTTCAGGAGTTTAGTTAGGCGTTCTGAAAAGGAGAAGCCGTGTTGATCGGACGACTAAACGCTCAGATCGCTCCTAAAGTTGATATAGTGTTTTCCTTTTGATATGTCTTGCCAAGCAGAGCATTCTTTATAATTTGTTGTGTTGAAAGAAATGTTGTTTGATATGTGCAGTTCAGAGCGACCAATGCAAGGAGGACCAAGATCTGAGATGGTGAGCTCGCCCTCATCTACCTCTTCCACCTTTGCCGCCTATCACGGAGGGGGAGAAGATTACAACATGATTCAGCTTTGACTTCTTTTTTTCTATTTCATCTAGCAACTCTGGTGGCAGAATGAAATTATCCAGTAAACTTAACTGTTTATAAGTGTCTTGGTTGTACTAGAATTTGCAGAATTTTGTCCAAAGTCTAATCAACACTTTGCAAAACTGAAGTTTTTCATTCTGAATTTTGACACCAGGATCAGTTGAGGGTCGAATGCTTCAATGGTTCCAGAAAGCTTCATCCACAATCATGACAAATATTTCCATTGATGTCACAAAGCATACCAAGAATTTGAATTGAGTATGTTTTATCCCAGCTAACCTGTCAGGCTGTCACCTTTTAGCGATGTCATGAAAAAGCAACATGTGACAGTCATTCATTATTAATCTTGTGGTGACATATGCATGTACTATTAGTAGAACACTTTGTAGTAAGTTGTGTGTAAATGCAGAGGGGAGAGGGCGATAGGGAGACTGACGGGGCATAGAGTGCTTCCGTGTTTTGGGTTATTCAGCTGATTGCTCATTTTGGGAGCACTCAATAGCATGTTGCATCTTTAATTTTACTCGGTCATGGCGACGGCACTAACGAGGACATGGCGACAGGTCAAGAGTTCATGTTCTTTCTATACATTTTTGCAGGCTTTGCTCTCCAAGTGCAGAACAATTTCCCACTCCCCATCGATGATGATCTTCTGTATGAACATTTTCATCTGTGCTCCCTATTTTCCTTGCTCCACTAAGAATTAAGCCATTAACTGTTGATTTTAATTGCAGGGGCAGCTCTTTTAGCACCACACAAGCTATTCCGAAAGGTCATTAAGCTTATTGTAGTGCCAACTTCTGTAAAGATGCTTGTCCTGTTTACAGTATGCTCCCTTTGACAAATCAACAGAAGTGTACAAATTCATTTGAATGGATTCGCAAGGTATTTTCATTAGCAATGCCACAAGGCATCAGAAAGCACAAGTAACGAGAACAATTAGTTCAGTTTGCATACCATAGTTTTACTCATCCTAAATTGTGTTAAATTAATCTGCTACAGTATGATGATAACAGAGGGGCACTATTTTTTTATTGTTCCAATTATATAGGGCCCTCTGCAAAGATATTGATATCATTGGGTGTAGATGTTTAGTTGGACAAATATTGTTCGTCAGTTTCTTAGTGCGTGCCTAGGTGTTTCCCCCTTTTACGTTGCTTCATTTTTATAGGATTTCTTGAAATATAATAACTTGCTTCAACAATTGTAGAATGATCATGGTTTCTTTGCATTCCTATACTTTCGTACGATTAAAAATTTCATGGCTATCCTGGTCCCGGGTAAGAAACAGACATCATTGGCATTAGCCAATGCATTTGCGTTAAATGCCCTCCTGGTCGTTCTTCTTTAGTGGGTGTTTGTATTTTCCAAAAAGAAGTTGGTGCACCTCATAGTTGTTTCGTAGCATGACTATTATGTCTAGATTTTGCTGTATAATACAAAACTAAGTAGTTCGCTATATCAGCTGGCTATGTGTGTCGCTTCATAGTTTAAAACTTTAGCTACAAGCCTACAATCATTAGTACCGTTCAGTTTATTTTTTATGGAAAAACAGGGTAGAGCTCTAACGACTACTCTCAGGCTATCTACGAGAGCCAACAGCCAAGATTATCTTTTAAGTAGATCCCGTATCTTTGAACAACGGATTCTGATTCTGTTAGAGATGTTTCAATGCATTTTTTATCAGTTGCGCTACTACATTTTACTACTGATTTGAGCTGCCTTATTCCCAGATAGTGAATATCTAAATTATTGACATTCACTAAAATAAATACACAAGAGTTGTATTAAAGGAAACCACTTATCTTTTTAATTACAAATTAGAAATGCAGATGCAGTTGACCAATGTTTAGCATCCTAACAATGTTCAGGTTGCACATGCATACCAGAACACTGAGGGGTGGTCTTACAAATGACAACTACTTTCATGTTAGTAATTTCTTCTGTTTGAGATATTCCACGACCCTGCTTTGCTAGCTCCAGTCATTCAATTTATCATTATATCCACCATATTTTTATGCTCTGCATTCCTAATCTGCCGGTCACAAGAAACTGTAGTATAATGTTAGGTCGCACATTCTTTTTGTTTCATGGTTCAGTAGAGGTCTCACGGTGAGCAGCAACACTAGGTTGCAGTATAATGTCAGCTAATTGCAACATCCTGAGTTATTTTATCAAAGTTTTTCATCTGGAAGCTCGAATATCTTTTGACTTTCAGTACACATCTATTCCGATTTGGTAGAGAAGATCAGAAGAAGCTTTTATATCATATTTTTGTGTGCTTTTTCTGTAGAAAAATTACCATGGGTTGATGGTTTTGAATCCAATTACTATATGATGTAATTGACTGCTATTCCTAAGAATTGCTCCTGGACACAGTGCTCAATCTTATCATGTCTCACATACTATTGTGCTGCCTATCTGTATAGTTACTCGGATCATTTCTACAGATGAAAATGTTCATACAGAAGAAAATTTTCATCTGTGCTCCTGGACATTTTTGCAAGCTTTGCTCTCCAAGTGCAGAACAATTTCTATCTGAACACCCATCATTAGTGCGACAGGTCAAGGCTTATCTTGTGGTGTGTCGGCAGCGCGACTGTACGCCACTGTTACTAGGTTGTTTCATTTCTACAGCAACACAGGCAATGCTTATGTATTGCACATATTTTTATTTCTTTTGATTTTGCCTTGGTTGTTATTTATGCCTATAGCCTCATGTATGGGATCCTATTTCAGGGCACCGTTTTCAATGGTTAGTTGAGGTGCTTCTGGTTTTCTGAATGAGTACATAGGTAATGTTGAAGATGCTCTGTCCTTATTTTTTAGATGTTTACTTTGGTTATTGTTCTCATTTTGGTGCTCCTTGGCCTCTTTCTGTCAGTGCAGATCTTCTTTTTAAATAGCACGGATAGAGGACCAGAAAAGAGATACTTTTCTTGTTGGTGCACTTGCAAGTATATGCGGATCTGTACCTTAGATTTCCTTGCCTTTGGCTGGCTGTCCTTTTCTTTTGCTAGGCCATCAAATTGCTTTCAACTCGAGCGGGATTTGTTGCAACCTCCTATTTGTGACGTGGTGCCGCCAAAGGTATCTTTCTCTCTGTCCTGATTCTAATTCTCTGCCATCTCCATCTACATATGCCTGTGATTGCCTACTCTGTTTCTATCCAAACAACATATGTGTGTATGCTGGTGAAGTGAGAGAAAATAAGCGGGAGATAAAGAGTGAGAGACAAAACACTAGGGAGAAAGATAGCTAGACATCAAATGTTGCAGTATATAGGCTGTTAAAATCGATTGTTACTCTCCTGTTAATTAAATGTCCATGTGCTGATTTATGTTCTATGCTTTATATGCATCACATTATATCCTACGACGTTTACCTTTTCCTGTTCATGGAAAATGTCATAGTTGGGAGGGTTAACTGGAAAGCTTGAGTATATCTATCAATCTGATCTGCATAGAATAACTACACAGGACAGAATGTGCTCACATGATATTGATGCATAAATTTTATAATTAAACATAGGTTCAGATTATCTAGAGACCCAGAGTTTAGTAACTCAAGCGCATAAGACTGAATGCTATATCCATGGCAGGCAGTATCTTCTATGCACGTTGGTATGTACATGAGATGGGGGAAATCATGTTTTTAAGAGAGTGAGATGTGGAAGGTACTGTTTAAGAAATCCGGATGCTTGCTTGTAATATGTTTACATTGTTTACTCATGTACATGTTCCTTTTGTAGATGTTCCTTTAGGATTTCTAAAATTGTTTGTTTACTCATGTACATTGTTTGCATCTGTGAATATATTTTTATATTTAGGGATTATCCACTGCCTCTAGAAAGTTGTTTGTTTCATCCAACGCTTTTGTGTGGTTTTGCAACTACTAATTCCTGTTATCTCTATGTTTGTTGGTGTATGGCTGCTGCTTTTGCCTTCATGGGAAATGATTAGGCAGGCTGACTACATAGTAATTGTTAGTACTCTTTGATGATAGAGAAGTGAAGATCTTGTTGTTACTGCAAACTCAGGCTATGTTGTTGACAATGACATCAGGGGACATGTATATTGAACATGTGTTGATCCACTAATGGCAAATCAGCTACCAGCTGGCTATCAAGACTTTGCTTAGGTGTTATTAGCCGCTACATCCTCCGCTTCATTGAGCCTCGACCCCCCACTCTTCTGAGGTTTCGTCAGGTGATTGCCTGCTTCAATTCTACATTCTGGACAAAGCTTGTAGGGTTAGCGACCTTGGTTGGGTGATTTTGACGATATGATGCATTTCTTAGGAAATAGCTCGAGAAGTGATGTGTGATGTTGCCTGCAAATTGGCTTGTTTTGCTTAGAGCTTTTGGCATATGTGGTGATTTATTACCGGTGGTTAGAATTTAGAAGCCTGCTGCTAGCCTCATGCTTGCTGTCATCATATACACATAGTATAGATGAAGTTGGATGATAATTCTCTCGTATCACTATGTGGGGCCTGAGCCTCATACTAATCTCGCACGGTCAAGTTTATTGCTGCAATTTGATGTTACGATTTATGCTAATGTAAACATGACCAAGCTAGAGGAGAGCTTTGGTTTTTTTTCGTATTTGTTCTGATAGCATAATGTCTCCTAGGTTCGATAATGTCTTCTCTCCAATCTTGTTCCCTTCCCAGCTTCCACCTATCTTCATGAGCAAGTGTAGCTCCATCCATGACAAAGGTATAGATCAGAGAGGTCTGAGGAGGGACAGGGTTGGAAGCTAGGAAGGGAAGTAAACTTCCTGAGCTTCAGTTCTAGGTGAAAAGAGAGTGTTTTTTATTTTGTATTTACTTATTTTTTTCTCCGACCAGAGAATTGTTTTGTTGGACTACGACTGGATTGAAGTTGCTAGCCTGAATGCAAATTTCCTTGAGATGGTTCATCACCAAAATCCTTAAGAGATGTTCGAAGGTGGGTCAGTGAGTGGTGATGATGTTCATGAGAATTCCCACACATTGGTAATTTTTATATGGAGGTGCAGAGTGCCACGATCTCAAATCTAGAGCAATCTTGTGTCAGTGTTCACGTATTGTGATTATCTATGTGGCATTGGGATAGTAAGTTCCCCCGTCCATACAAGGGCGCTATTTACAATATGAGGGAACTTATGATTTATAGGAGCTACAACTTATGATTTATAATGCTGCTATTCCATGGTTATATATAAAATAAAACAAATTAAGTTTTTCCTTTAGGTTTTCATCACAGTTCCTTTTCATGATTCTGTAGCACTGGAATGATTAGTTTGTTCTTCAGTAACTTCTTCTTCAGTATCATAGTTAGTAAACATATGAGGTTTGGCAAGTTAGTATTTACCATTGATGCTTGAAATAAATAGCATGACTGGTGTTGCACCATGTGTGTGTGTAGGTTTTTCCTTTTAGTTTACTTATATATGCCTCTCCTATATTCTAAAACAAATTCGAACTGTTAGTATTTACCTTAATCTCTTCCACATGGAAGATAGGAAAACTACATACGGAAGGATGAGTTCGATAGCGTATCAGGTTCAGGCATTTGCACTATTTTCTTGATTACCTCACTATGATTATTGTTGTAGACTTTTAGTATATTCCTCACAGGCGAATCCGTATTTTCTTCAAATCTATAGCACACATCTTTTTGCTATAGTCATTTCGCCATGGATGCAACAGTCTAGGAAAACAAGATACCTGTTTGTTTTCATTCATTTGCCTTTTTATGTGAGAAGTGCCTCCATGGGATTAGCGAGGTGTATTTATGCTTACCCCTTTTTAGTGTTTGGTGAAGCCGATGGACTGTGAACATTATGTACCACATATTGTGGCCTTTTTCCTTTTTATTACTTATAATATGTCATGACAATTTATTTTCCTGAGCCATTTAGTCAACTAGCCAGTCAAGGATAGCCAATGGTCTTTTGGCTATTTGTTTGTTCATTTCATTCAACATGCATGTTTCTGGAGTAGTCTTGGCGCAAGACACATAATCAAAGTTGATTTTCTTATAAGCTGATCATCACATAGCTAATTGGTAGTTACACTAGCTGAGCTTGTCCTATGCTCATTGTACAGGATAGATAAAGTGTATGTGATCTTCTTGATGAGGAGAAGTCTTTTTAGAGATTCCAATACAAATTACATACGGATGTATATAGACATATTTTAGAATGTAGATTCACTCATTTTGTTCTATATGTAGTCCGCATTGAAATCTCTAAAAGGACTTATATTTAGGAACGGTGGGAGTTGGATACAATTAAGTATTTAAATTAACCATATGAGCACTATTTCTTTGAGTGCCACAAGGATGTCATCTTTATTCACATGTTATGTGTTATGTGTTCACATCAACTTCTGCCCTTTGTTTTCTGCAGAACACGACAACTGTTCGTCACCTAAAAGGACAGGATGACACCAAAGGAGTTATGATAGCAGCACTTATAGGCATTGAGGAATTGGCAAAGAGATTACGCTTCATAGGTATGAAGTTAGAACAACGGCTGGAACTATGAAAGGCCGTTTCTAATTACCTTTGTTGGATCTGTCTTACCTACAATGCATGTGTGACCCTTGGAGAAGCCACTTTTTGTTTCGTCTGCAGTATACTCCATGTTTAGTTCCAATGATGCCCTAACCCTTTTGTTCCTGCTCTGAAGAATAGGACATGTATAGGCTTCAGATTTTTGTAATCATCTATGTGCTAAACATCCCTTTGTGGTCATGTGTTCTTTATGTAATCAAGTATCTATTCATGATGATATATATGCCCAGCTAATGTTTGAAAAGATCCATCATCTGTATCACCACTGCTGGATAACCACTATAAATCTACTAGCAGTACCGGTCATATAAAATAGCTACCGTTACCGATCATTTGTATTACCACTGCTGGATAACCATTATAAATATATCAGCTAATGTTTCTTTAATTTATTTGATTTAACTTTTTATTTTTTGATTTGACATCTTTTTTAGACAGAATAATTTAATTTAGTTGTTCCAATTCAAATTTACACCATGTTGTTGGGCTTAGAAAAAAGGTAAATAATAAATTAAGTTTTGTTGTGTCGACATGGGCACCAGACACGGTTGCTGATGCCTTGACCTTATCAATCCCCTTCTTCCCTCCGTGTACCAAACCTTCTCTCGCTCACCCTGTCTCTTCCAGACCATCGTCGTTGTTCCTCAACTTCGATTGCAATATCAACACGTCAGTTCCTCAGGTGGATCCTCACTGAATCAGACCGCTTAACAGGCGAACCTTTACCAACATGGTATTATTTCAATTTTGAGTTAGTGTTGTTCCTTAGAGACATGGTCAAAGATTGAGAAATTTTAGATTTGCTTGCATCTTGGTTTGCCCGTGACTGAAATCAATATTTCTTTGTTGCTAACAAGAAAAGATCAGTCGTCTCATGCAGATGCATACCCTGTTGATATGTTACTGCTCATTTCAAAAGTGTTTGATTCATCCTAGCTAATTCAAGTTAACCTGGGTACAACAATAGATAGACATTTATTTATGGACAACAATAGTAGTGAGCAGGCAATGTAAAATGCATTTCTGTTAGTTCGACGAAACTGACGGTACTTTCTTCTTGCTTCTATATTCTGATTTGGCAATTTTATGACCGGTCTCTAAATATTTCAACTTGCATGGTTTGAATTAGTTTCACATGCTAAAGTATATAGTTTGAACATAGGTATTCCTTAATTTTTCATATAAAAGGTTTAGAATTATTACCCTTGGTGCTTACTAAAACTCGAAGTTACTAACAAATGCAAAGGTTTCTGTTACAAAAGGTTTAGAATCATTACCCTTGATGCTTGAATTTGGACCTTGCACCTTACTTGGGTAACATAGAGCCAAATGGCACATTTTCCAAATACACGTTCAAAACACTTCGGGTTTGACATGGTCTCTATCCTCGATCAAACATAAAGTTACTATAAAAGGCAAATATTTTTCAACATGGACATGGTTTCAAATGGGTCTCTGCGCCATTTGGCGCACTGGGTCATCTAGTAGATATAAAAGAGGTATGACACTTTGGTCATTTCCTCTTTAGCATGGCTAGTTCAATGGACAAAGTTGCTCTATTAAAAGGAAGCGGGTTTCAAGGATGTAATTGTAGTTTGATCAAAGCTGGTTGTCTCTCATTTGTGCAAACAAGATGACCTATACTCTCGACGCTAGTTATGTTGATTACCGCACAATACTCCATGAACGGGTGAAAAATGTTTTCCCCGGCGTGCCATATAAAACGTATCGCGCGTTATGGGAAGACCATGTTTAGTGAGGTCCTCTCATGAGTGACCAACCATAGATTTTTTTTGCATCCAAGTGGAGTCCAAGACGGCTAAACCACCTTTGCCATGGGGTTAATGGTCAAAGTGTTAAAATATGATGTGTAATCTGACTTTGTCAATAAGACACGCTCGGATTCCCACTTCCATGTGAAAACATCACTGGTCTTAGGATTTAGGTGGATCTTAGACAGAGAATTCCAGAATTTAAGCACTTGCACAAAACCCCAGATATTTCACCCATCCCAATGTGGTTTGGTAAAACTTGAAATTGCAAGGATGGCTAACAATGGTCACTAATTGTTTCCTTGTTCTTGTGAAGCAATCACACCGCCAAAGGTTATAATTTCTGCAATGACAAAGATAAAGAGCATGCATCCTAACCGCTCGACGGAGTGACCATTACAACATAAGGCGGAAGAACACGTCGAGGAAAGCTGGCTGCTAGTTTAAACCTCCACATATCAAGTTTCATTGGAAAGATAAACACACCATGATACCGACGAAATAACTTCTAGTATAGATGGGGAGAAGAAATCTCTAGTTTCGATGCTTCGTAGGTCGTTTTGTTTGGTATTAAATTGGAAGGTAAACCAATATCTAAGAAACAAGTTTCATGAAGTGGAGGTGATTTTCCCGTAAACGGAGTAAAGTTGATTTTTGGTGTAGTTAGTAGGAAAGCAAATGAACCAGGCACGGACCCCACGTTCTAAGTTCTAGTCACAAGTTCAAAGTTCTAATCCAAAGAGTCAAATAATCCTAATTATCAACTAATTCAACTCTAACCCATCCCTTTTATTTAATTCCTAACTCACCTACTCCCTCCAATCCATATTAATTGTCGCTGATTTTGTACTAAATCAGCGACAATTAATATAGATCGGAGGGAGTACTAAACTTCACTCCCAATAATCCATGTGTATTGAGAGGCTCGCAGCTAGTCATATCCCTAAATTTAAATCCCAATAATTTTATTTTATATTTTATAATTCATTTTAATATTATATTCATTCAAATCTCAACATTTCTGCTACACTCATCTCAACAACATTTAAATGCATAATTTTAAATTTCTTTGATTCAAATTGAGACCACATTTGCGCAAGAAATCCAACCCAAAGCAACAACATAGAAATCCAAAAGGCAACAATATATATCGTAGTTCACCATCATACTACATGCAAACTTGATTAATGTGTTGATCCATCGCAGTATCGTGGGCAACCTTAGTCAATGAAAAATATGCAAGAACACCAAGGGTGTTATAGCTAAATGGATCCTTCGATGAATGCTTGCTAAATTCACCCTTGAGTGAATGTTTTCTAAAAATGCCCTTCAATGAATGTGTGCTAAAAAGACCCTCGCCATGGGGGTTTGTGAACTCCCACGCGCATTCGATGGGTTTGTGGAGTTGGGAGTTCCTGTCGTGCGCAGATGTATTTTACTTTGAAATTATCCTACCAATCTATCAATGGTGCGATGGTCTGGCATGACACCAGGGATCGATAATGATCCCTTGATTGTTGCCTACTTATAGAATCTCTGACCTGCCCTTAATCTTAACCCTCCAGAACTAAACCCCCCCGAAATCTAACAATCTTTAGGTATTGGGAGGCTTGTAACTAGTGCAATGCCTCATTTCTAATTGGCAAGCTATTACACTCATCTCAACAACATTTAAATGCATAATTTTAGATTTCTTTGATTCAAATTGAGACCACATTTGCGCAAGAAATCCAACCCAAAGCAGCAACATAGAAATCCAAAAGGCGATAATATACATCATAGTTCACCATCATACTGCATGCAAACTTGATTAATGTGTTGATCCATCGCAGTATCATGGGCAACCTTAGTCTATGAAAAATACGCAAGAACACCAAGGATGTTATAGCTAAATGGATCCTTCGATGAATGCTTGCTAAATACACCCTTGAATGAATGTTTGCTAAAAAGTCCCTTCAATGAATGTGTGCTAAAAAGACCCTCGCCATGGGGGTTTGTGAACTCCCACGCGCATTCGATGGGTTTGTGGAGTTGGGAGTTCCTGTCGTGCGCAGATGTATTTTACTTTGAAATTATCCTACCAATCTATCAATGGTACGATGGTCTGGCATGACACCAGGGATCGATAATGATCCCTTGGTTGTTGCCTACTTATAGAATCTCTGACCTGCCCTTAATCTTAACCCTCCAGAACTCAACCATCCTAATGTGGTTTGGTAAAACTTGAAATTGCAAGGATGGCTAACAATGGTCCCTAATTGTTTCCTTGTTCTTGTGAAGCAATCACACCGCCAAAGGTTCTAGTTTCCGCAATGAAAAAGATAAAGAGCATGCATCCTAACCGCTCGACGGAGTGACCATTACAACATAAGGCAAAAGAACACGTCGAGGAAAGCTGGCTGCTAGTTTAAACCTCCACATATCAAGTTTCATTGGAAAGATAAACACACCATGATACCAACGAAATAACTTCTAGTATAGATGGGGAGAAGAAATCTCTAGTTTCGATGCTTGGGAGGTCGTTTTGTTTGGTATTAAATTGAAGGTAAACCAATCTAAGAAACAAGTTTCATGAAGTGGAGGTGATTTTCCCGTAAAAAGGAGTAAAGTTGATTTTTGGTGTAGTTAGTAGGAAAGCAAATGAACCAGGCACGGACCCCACGTTCTAAGTTCTAGTCACAAGTTCAAAGTTCTAATCCGAAGAGTCAAATAATCCTAATTATCAACTAATTCAACTCTAACCCATCCCTTTTATTTAATTCCTAACTCACCTACGCCCTCCAATCCATATTAATTGTCGCTGATTTTATACTGAATCAGCGACATTTAATATGGATCGGAGGGAGTACTAAACTTCACTCCAAATAATCCATCTGCATTGAGAGGCTCGCAACTAGTCATACTAAATTTACTAGTAAGTCACACGTGCCTTGCACGCAAGAGTGAAGTGTGACCCAATATCGACACACCACATTATAATAGACAAACATATACATTTGGAGTCACGCACAAATGAAATTTAAGTTGTAGGTCTAAGTCTCATCACCCTTCCCATTCGAAATCAAATTATAACTACATAATATTTGATGAATGTGGTATATACTGCACAAAACTCATGTGAAACATATAAGAACAGTTGGGTACTCCATTTGCAAAGAAAATTGGACTTTAGAAAGATGTTGCGTTAGCTTTGAACCAAAAAAAGTAAAAATAAATGTCAATTCTTTTGGAAGAAAAAAAAACATGGGAGAACTGAAGTATAGAAGAGTCTAGAACAAATGAGAAGTGTATGTGTTATGTGCGTATTGTACAACGTAAATGATAAAATAATCATTAATTTCCATTCTTTTAACAGAGGAAAACATGAAGAATTGAAGTACGGAAGAATCTAGAACAAAGAAGAAGTGCCTTTATTTTTAGGTTTGTGCCTAAGCACAAGTGTGGAATCTTCTAGATTAGTAACACGTGGCAGAATCCAATATGATGGAAAGAATATCCAACGGTCAAGACTACTCGGATTTGCCACCTCCCAACCGTTGGATCGGTTTCATCCAACAGCCGATATTTAAAGTTATTCACACACTATAGAATGGTATAGAAATCCCAATATTTTTATTTTCTATTTTATAATTCATTTTAATATTATATTTATTCAAATCTCAACATTTCATTTCTGCTACACTCATCTCAACAACATTTAAATGCATAATTTTAAATTTCTTTGATTCAAATTGAGACCACATTTGCGCAAGAAATCCAACCCAAAGTAACAACATAGAAATCCAAAAGGCAACAATATATATCGTAGTTCACCATCATACTGCATGCAAACTTGATTAATATGTTGATCCGTCGCAGTATCGTGGGCGACCTTAGTCTATGAAAAATACGCAAGAACACCAAGGGTGTTATAGCTAAATGGATCCTTCGATGAATGCTTGCTAAATACACACTTGAATGAATGTTTGCTAAAAATGCCCTTCAATGAATGTGTGCTAAAAAGACCCTCGCCATGGGGGTTTGTGAACTCCCACGCGCATTCGATGGGTTTGTGGAGTTGGGAGTTCCTGTCGTGTGCAGATGTATTTTACTTTGAAATTGTCCTACCAATCTATCAATGGTGCGATGGTCTGGCATGACACCAGGGATCGATAATGATCCCTTGGTTGTTGCCTACTTATAGAATCTCTGACCTGCCCTTAATCTTAACCCTCCAGAACTCAACCCCCCCCCCCCCCCCCCCCCCCGAACTCTAACATTCTTTAGGTATTGGGAGGCTTGTAACTAGTGCAATGCCTCATTTCTAATTGGCAGGCTATTTTTTTAATATTCTTTGCTATTTCTCCCACCTTTTGCACACATAAAACCTCATTTCTAATTAATTTAAAAAACATCTGGTCCAAAACTCAAACCACATTTGCGTGAGAAAATTCAACCAAAAGCACAACAAGGAGTATATAGAACATCCAAAAGCAACAACATGGATCATAGCTCATCATCATACCCGCACTAAAACTTGATTGCCGCAATGATCCACCATAGTACCAAATGCAACATAGTTTGTAAATACGAGATAATATCAGGGGTGTTACAGCTAAAAGGACCACACGATGAATGTTTGCCAAAAGCACCCTTTGCCATTGGTTTGCCAACCCCGTCGCGCATTCGGGGGTTTGTGGGGTTTCTGTCGTGTCGTGTGCCGAAGTGAAGAGGCGCCGGAGAAGTGGCAGGCAGACAGACCCGCCATGTGAGTGAGAGTGAGAGCGAGAGCCGGAGAAGCGAGACCACTCCTCTCCTCCGCCCCCGTCCCCCTCCACCATCCGCGGCTCCACACCATGGCCTCCTCCCTCTACTCCGGTCAGCGCCGACCCCGCGACCCGCCCGCTTTCCCCCCCTCTACATTTCCGCCTACTTTTTTCTTGGAATGTCCTTTTTTTTTCCTGGCCAAGCTTCGCCTATGCTCTGTGGACGTGCCCGCGATCCGCCGGCGGGCTCGTCAGGCGGCCGATTCCCGACGCGATCGGCGTTGATCCTGTTCTGCATGTTCTTTTGGGAGGGGGGATTGGCCCCTGCCCCCCGGGTCGGCTGCGAGCTAGGGCTTGTCCTCGAAAAGTCGAAATCGCGGCTATTCTTGCCCACGTCTGCGTGTTTCTGCCCGGTCCGGTCGCGGATTTTAGGCCGTACGATTCGCCATGGTTGGGATTCCTGCAATGTGCGCGTAGAATTTCACCGCCTGGTCGCAAACTAGGGCTCGTCTGTGGGTGGTCTGTCAGTGTAGTACTGTAGTATCGTCACCTTGATGAAATTGATGGGCAAGAAACGAGATAGGTTGCTCTTTTCTCGATGCTCTGTTCGTGACTTCGTGTGCGTGCGGTTATCGTTGCTGCATTGTGTTTCCTCTGCTTTTGGTAGATGGCATTTGCGCATTTACTTGTCAGGATTCACTAATGCACATATGATTTTTACTGTCCATAACCCATTTGAGAAGGGGTAAGGTTAGTTGGTTGCGCGCCGGGTTTCTTTGTCGCATTAGAAGTCGTGTCAGGCAGAATTTGGCTGACCGTTGAATGGATATTGGAGTTACCCAGCACATGATTCATGTTATAACGTGATCTTATTGCAATCATATGATTATTATTATTGATTTTCATCACCATTTGTGGAGAAATGCTATCCATTCCTTCTCAGTTAGTGTAAATTGCCCGGCGAGGACATGATCTCATTGGCTACATCCAGTGAGTAGTGCACAGCACATATTTTTTATGCCTGCATACATGATTAAACTCAGGATAATGCACATTATCACTGAAGACACATAAATAAATCATTTTTGGGCCATGTTTTCTTTTACTTCATAACGCCTTTTTTAGAAGAATAATGTATACTAAAGATGCACTGCACATTACTAATTCTGCTTCAGATAACATGTTCTCCTTTTAGTATAAGACATTATGTCTAGCCCGCAAGCTTATATGTATTTACTGTACCTTTAACTTAAGCCAACCAACTATTATGTTCTTGAAGAGATCTGCGATACTCTTACTGTTTATTTCCTCCACTATATGTTGGATAACATATTGTTGGTTACCAATCTACCACTACTTTGAGAATATTCCAAAAACAATTTGTCAGCAACTGTAACATTTTGGTTCTCCAGGATGTATTGCTGATCCAGATAGATGCCGTTTGCTGAGTGTCGATGCAAAGAGAGAACTTGTCCTTCAATTATCGAAGTGTCCGCATATTGCACTTGGATTGCTACATGAATGGACAAGCCATGATATCAAGCAGATTCTCTTCTCTGTGTTATGTAGAGAGAATAAATATGAAGGGGTATCAAAGAAAATAATGCTAAAGTATCTCTTCCAAGCTGTGAACGGGGAGCCTTCTGGCCGTGGTAAACGTGTATCCAAGTCAGACCCTGAGCAAAACTCAAGCACTCTCCAGTTCTCTCACAAAAAACTGAGAAAGAATGATGCTACACTGCTTCCAGTTATTGTCAGCACTCCAGTAACAGCTGGTGTAAGTGCACCAACAAACAGTGCATGCCAAAATTCAGCTTGCAGGGCTAGTCTTAATCCAGCAGATAAATTTTGCAGACGTTGCTCATGCTGTATCTGTTTTAAGTATGATGACAATAAGGATCCTAGCCTCTGGCTGTCCTGCAATTCAGACCAACCCTTGCAGGGAGAGTCATGTGGTTTGTCATGCCACTTGGAATGTGCACTCGGGGATGAAAGATCCGGAATTCTGCAGAGTGGACAGTCAAAGAAACTTGATGGTTCTTATTACTGCATCCACTGCGGGAAACAAAATGATTTACTTGGGTATTTCTCTGAAACACTTTCCAGTTATATGTTTGTATTCTAATGTTAGAATTACTCAGACGTATCTGTTTCAGTACTTGTGCTCCCAGTCTTACTTGTCAGCTGCAGTATCGCATGAATTTTATTCTTGCAAATCTCAAAATGATTGAAAAATTCAGGATGGTTCAGCTTTTAGCCTAAAATTTACGATATAAATAACCAGTCTAACATATATGTTGTGTAGAGTTGGTACGCGAGTATCGCAATAATGTCTCTTTAGTTGTCGATCTGAGCTGTCTAGATTCAGTACAGTGGTTAAGATAACTATTTGTTTCTGCTACTATAAGATTATTTCTCATTTATATGTTAGGCTTTTCAGTTATGGTAATTAAGTGAAATAAAAAGACGGGGGCCAAATTCCTACTATGCACCCACAGTAACTTTATTTTTTTACTGTCGTATTTTCACCTTGTGTGATTTATACTTGTTTGTAAGCACCCGTGAGGTTGTACTTGTTCGTAATCACCCCGCCCTGATTCATAATTTTACTTGGGGTGCTAGAGTGTCTTCCTTATACCTCTCTGTTTGTGAATAATAGTCAGGATACCCTTGCTATCTATGTTTCCATAAACATAATGTCAAAATGGAAGGAAAGAAACAGTAGTACTTGGCATGGTTGAATAACAAAGTTGGTCGGGGATGAGTTATTTTCTCAGCATTTTATCTGTAAACATCTGAATGATAAAGCGTTTTCAGGAATTTGATTTGTTTTTTCCAGTGGGAAATGGTCCTATCAACCGGAAGACCTAATCTGTATATTAGAGAGTGCAAGCAAGTATAGTTATTAAGGATGACCATGTAATTTCATTTTCTCAGGTGCTGGAAGAAACAACTATTGATAGCAAAAGATGCTCGGAGGTCTGATGTATTGTGCCATCGGATATCTCTTAGTCATAAGCTCCTCGTATCCACTAAGAAGTACTTGGTCCTCCATGAGTTTGTGGATACAGCATTGAAGAAGCTGGAGGGTGAGCTTGGTCCGATTACTGGCCTTGAAGATAAGGGTCGGGGAATTGTTGGTCGTCTTGTTGTAGGTGCTGAAGTTCAGAAGCTTTGCAGCTGCGCCATAGAGACTCTGGAATCTATGTTATCTGGTGCATTAACAGCTGAGTCGCAAACCCAGAGTAAGTTTCCATGCTTCCTTTTTTTTTCTCATGTATGTATACCTGTAACTGAAATGGATGCTTATGCACATATCACTTGTAACTCAGGTTCTTGTGTGGTACCATCAAATTTCATAAGGCTTGAGGATATATCCCATGAATCTGTCACTGTAGTTTTTGACCTGCATGTATGCCCCATGCTCTCTCAAGGTTTAACTGGCTTTAACCTGTGGCACCGGAAGGCCAGCGAAGAACATTATCCCTCAAACCCAACAGGCATAGTACCGACGCCATCGACAATGCTAGTGGTCAGAGGACTTGCTCCATGTACATCCTATGTCATCAAGGTTGTTGCATTCACCAACTCAAAGGAGATTGGGTCGTGGGAAGTCAGGACAAATACCACTAACTGCCCCAAGGAACCAGATGCAAAAGATTCGATGCCCGTGGATGCTGGAAAAGATCTGAATAACACAAGCGCGAAGACAAATAGCAGTGGTCTGTCGAATCCTTCTTCTCAAGACGTGGAATCGTACAATGACAGTAGCACTTCTGCCGATCTCAGCAGGTCGCCGGAAAGCGACGTTGAATACTGGACAAGTCTTGGAAAGGCACCTCATCGCCGCAATGAAACCGACAGTGACTCACGAGATCTTAAAACAGGTGTTGCTGGGGTAACTAAAGCTGACGAGCTGGAGGAAGCTCCTAGGGGATCGCCATCAGCTCTAGACGACGACGACGACGACGAAGAGGAACCTGGTTCAGCTGCTGAAGCAGCTCTGCCAAAGAGGCCGTCAGAGTTGATGGTGTGTAGCCGGGAAGCTCTGAAGCAAAACCTGGCGACCATCTGCTCAGAGATTGCATCACAGGAGCACACTGGAAGCGAGTCGGTTGCTCCACCCGAACACCGCGGCTCACCGCCACGCGTGACACAGGAAGGGACTGAGAACCGCAAGGGGGTTTCTGCAAGGTGTGTTCAAGCAAAGTCCGATGACCATATTCCTCAAGATGACAGTTCGAAGGCTGAAATGGAGGACCCCGGGAGTCTGTCATGCAAAGGAACCCCTGGGAAACCTGAGAACAGTGGACACAATGATGGTGGACCTTCAGCGCCCCACACGTCTGCTCAAGCGCCTCCTCTTCGGAAGCCCTCGAACTTGCCGCAGCGCCACAAGCAGGGGATCGACATTGTACCGGAGAACGCGCCGGGCTCGCCGGTTCCCATGACAGGGAATGGGAGCAAGCCAAAGAACGATGGCCGTGTTCCTCAGCCTTGCCCTCTGAAACCTGGGCCAGAGCCAGGAAAACCCGAGGACGCCGCGCGCACGGACGCGGACGCCTATGTGTACTGTGTCAAGGTGATCAGGTGGCTGGAATGCGAGGGCTACGTCGAGGCCAGCTTCAGGGTGAAGTTCCTGACGTGGCTGAGCCTGCGGGCGACCCGGCACGAGAAGAGGGTGGTCAGCGTGTTTGTGGACGCCTTCATCGACGATCCTGCGAGCCTCGCCGGCCAGCTAAGGGACACCTTCTCCGAGGCGATCTACAGCAAGAGGCCGCCTATGGCGCCGTAGACGTAGAGTCTCTGCGTGGAACTTCAGCGCTGGGAACGGCGGGAGGTCTTCTTTTTTTGTGAATGGAATGATAAGGGGGGTTGCCATCATCTACTGTTAGATGTATCCCTAGCTCCATACTTCAGTACCAAGTAGCTTATACTGTTAACTAAGGTAACTAACCCTTGCACGTTATGTTTTGTTAACTCCCGCCCTCCCCCTCCTTTGAAAGTTAAACACACCTTAAGCAGCATGAAGCACCAGGAACTTTGCAACCTGGAACGGCGTTTATTTCGAAATCTTGAGGTGAGTGTGTGCTGCTGGTCAAGTTAAAGTTTGATCATTTCTCAAGCTTGATGATTGTCAAGTTTGAATGTGCTGGCTAAAAGCAGCATCAGTGTCATCAGTTCACCCAAGATCCGCAGGACAAATAACTACTAGGTTTGTGCCAGAAAAGCGTCTTGCGTGACGGGGAAAGAGTGAAAAAAGAAAGAGATTCATCAGCTATGGAATCTGACAGGTATCGGTATTGAACAGAGGGGGCTGTTCACAAAGCATCCCATGGATGGTAATGGTGCTTCCCCAGCTGCTGTTCCTACTCCTTTGGCTGGTGCCAAATTCATCAAACGCCCGAGCTGCCCGCCCGGTCACGATTTTTCGACCCAGACGGACGTCTCAAACGGGTCTCAAACACCTAGGTTGACCGGCACCTTCATATCCAGCCCAAATATGGGGCGCCCGGGCATGCCTGCCACGTCGGACTCGGCCCATGCTGGCCCACCCGACCTCACATATATTCCTTCCCAGCCGCTCGCCGGACCAAATCCTAGCCATTTCACTCCACTCCTCTCCGCCACCCGAGCTCACCTTCGGCGGGATTCGGCCGTCTCCGGCATGGCAGACAACGGATCTGACGTCGACCAGTCTGGATCCGTCGACTGGGGTGTCATCCCGTGCGGGTTGGAGGAGGCAATGGCGTTCTGCATTGCCTCCGGCGGGATCCCGCCGTCTCCGGCATGGCAGGCACCGGACCTCAAGTGGGGTGTCATCCCGTGCGGGTTGGAGGAGGCATCGTCGGTCCGCATTGCACTCTGCCGCTCACGGGAGGACAGCGCCCGGCCGATGGACGGATCTGTCGGCTGTGACTCCATAGCGTCGGCTCAACGGGCGCTCGAGTCCTCTGGGCCGAATCATCGCGGCCCTTCTCCTTCCTCATCATTGGTCGGGCAGATTATGAGTCCCACCGGGAATGAGCAGCCCGCCGTGGGAAGGAGAGGATAAGGGCCTCCGAGGCTCGTATCACGGCGGAAATGGCAGCGGCGGAGGCAGCTGATGCGGTGGCGCGGGTGGCTGCAGAGGAGGAAGCCATCCGCGCCCGCGTTGTGAAGAAATGACAGCGGAGGAACACGTGCGCCCTCGCCTGAGAGCAGAATCGGGCGGTCCGTGCCATGGTCGGACTGCCACCGAAGGAGAAGGTGAACAGTGACGGCGAGGACAGCTCTGGCGATGAGCAGATCCGGCTCGATCTGTATTGCGTCTTCGACCGGTACTTTCGCGTGAAGGACGGCAAGGGCGCCGAGAAGGGCAAGGGCAGCCGTGGATGATCTCCACCATAGCCAAACATGTCAAATTTTGGTAGTTCAATGACATGTTTAGTTAGTAGTGATGAAGTAGCCGGACGATAGGTGTGCATCGGCGTAGTTGCATGAGTTTGTATCGATTTGAGATATGATAATTGAGGTCCGGATATGGATTATATTATTTGAGAAATGCCCGATGAGTCTCACGCTAATAGGACTCTGTCTCGGTTGGTGCGGTGGATGGGGATCCCATAAGGCTGGTGGCTGCCGTCGCGTCGCTGTGGGGAGTCTCTCGAGGGATGTGGCTGGCCTGGATTGAGATCAAGGCTAGCGCACAACGTTTGCGCCAGGGGGGCGCGGCTCGGTCTTCTCCGGCGCTGGCGTAGCCGGAGAGCCGCCGGACCTCCTCGCTTGGAACCTGGAGGTGGCCACATGCAGGCGTGCGTCTTGTTCGTGCTCTGCCTTGGGCTTCGTCTGTCGGTGCTCAAGGTCCAGCGAGTTGCGAGAGCTCTGGCGGATTCGGGCGGTGCACAACGGTCAGCGGGTGTGCGGGCCGGCGCCTGGGTGTCGCCACCCGGATCCGGAGCGTGGCATAGCAGTGGTGCTGGTGATGGTGAGCGTCGTCGGCGTGGGTTGGAGCGTGCGACGGCGGCGTGGTTGGCCTCTGGCGGTGGATGGGCGTGACTGTTTGACGGGTGGCTCGGCGGCATGCGGTAGTTGTTGCAGCCTTGTTTGTGGCTTGCTGAAGCCCTCGTTGCAGTAACGAAGGAAGAGCAGTGCTATTAATTAAACCCATTAAGCTACGTGGCGGCCAACCAGCTATGCCATGTGGCGCAATCTGATTGGCCGCTGTGAGAAATCTTTTGAATTTTTTTAAATAAAGATGTGGATTATTTTTTTAAATGTATTATTTTTCTTTTTAGATGGAGGTGAGGACCATTGGTATTTTTTAAATGAAGGGTTATGCAAAGTGACACTCGTTGGTAGGCTGCGGTGGTAATTTTTTTCTTTTTTATTTTTTTCTTAGATGAAGGTGGGGATTTTTTTCTGAGATGTTTTTTTAGACGGAAGCGAGGACTCTATGTATTTAAAAATAATGGAAATATGCGCACAACTTCCTCTCAAGCGGCGCCACAGGGTGACGCCCAACCACTAGTACACACCATAGTGTGCAGACGGCATAATGAAATGCAGTGGTCGTGCACATATTCATCGTTTGCAAAACAGTTTTATTTAAAAAACTTAAAATGTGTTCAGGTTATTTAAATAGGTTTGAACCGAAAGCAACGGTTTGCAGCCCTGCACTATGCACTATTAGGCTAAATTCGGTTGCTGAACACGTGGTTCGTCCTTCACAGACTGCTTTTATTTAAGAAAAAAAACATCCTATCCTTCATGAAATAGTTCATGAATTACATCGGAAAAAGTTAAATGGGATGGTACTTAAAATAAACTTTGAAAAATCTTATGACAAAGTGAAATGGCCATTTCTTCAACAGACTATCAGAATGAAAGGATTTTCTGCAGAGTGGCGCGCTATGATCCATAGCTTCATTTCTGGAGGTAATGTTGCCATTAAGGTCAATGATGACGGTGGACACTATTTTCAAACGAAGAAGGGATTGCGACAAGGTGACTCGTTATAGCCCATGCTATTCAATATAGTGGCGGATATGCTAGCGGTCATGATTGAGCGTGCCAAAGTTAATGGCCAAATTGATGGGGTAGTAAGTCATCTAGTTGATGGTGGCCTCTCTATACTTCAATATGCCGACGATACGATTCTTGTTGGGGAACATAGTAATTTCAAAAAATTTCCTACGCACACTCAAGATCATGGTGATGCATAGCAACGCGAGGGAAGGGTGTTGTCCACGTACCCTCGTAGACCGAAAGCGGAAGCGTTAGCACAACGCGGTTGATGTAGTCGTACGTCTTCACGATCCGACCGATCAAGTACCGAACGCACGGCACCTCCGAGTTCAGCACACGTTCAGCCCGATGACGTCCCTCGAACTCCGATCCAGCCGAGTGTTGAGGGAGAGTTTCGTCAGCACGACGGCGTGGTGACGATGATGATGTTCTACCGACGCAGGGCTTCGCCTAAACACCGCTACAGTATTATCGAGGTGGACTATGGTGGAGGGGGGCACCGCACACGGCTAAAAGATCAAATGATCAATTGTTGTGTCTCTAGGGTGCCCCCTGCCCCCGTATATAAAGGAGCAAGGGGGAGAGGTGCGGCCGGCCAGGAGGGGCGCGCCAGGAGGAGTCCTACTCCCACCGGGAGTAGGACTCCCTCCCTTCCTTGTTGGACTAGGAGAGAAGAGGGAAGGAGAGAGGGGGAAAGGAAAGGGGGGGGGGGGGCGCCGCACCCCTCCTTGTCCAATTCGGACATGGGGGGAGGGGCACGCGGCTGCCCCTGAAGGAAATATGCCCTAGAGGCAATAATAAAGTTATTATTTATTTCCTTATATCATGATAAATGTTTATTATTCATGCTAGAATTGTATTAACCGGAAACATAATACATGTGTGAATACATAGACAAACATAGTGTCACTAGTATGCCTCTACTTGACTAGCTCGTTAATCAAAGATGGTTAAGTTTCCTAACCATAGACATGGGTTGTCATTTGATTAACGGGATCACCTCATTAGGAGAATGACGTGATTGACTTGACCCATTCCGTTAGCTTAGCACCCGATCGTTTAGTATGTTGCTACTGCTTTCTTCATGACTTATACATGTTCCTATGACTATGAGATTATGCAACTCCCGTTTACCGGAGGAACACTTTGTGTGCTACCAAACGTCACAACGTAAATGGGTGATTATAAAGGTGCTCTACAGGTGTCTCCAAAGGTACTTGTTGGGTTGGCGTATTTCGAGATTAGGATTTGTCACTCCAATTGTCGGAGAGGTATCTCTGGGCCCACTCGGTAATGCACATCACTATAAGCCTTGCAAGCATTGTGACTAATGAGTTAGTTGCGGGATGATGTGTTACGGAACGAGTAAAGAGACTTGCCGGTAACGAGATTGAACTAGGTATCGAGATACCGACGATCAAATCTCGGGCAAATAACATACCGGTGACAAAGGGAACAACGTATGTTGTTATGCGGTTTGACCGATAAAGATCTTCGTAGAATATGTGGGAGCCAATATGGGCATCCAGGTCCCGCTATTGGTTATTGACCGGAGACGTGTCTCGGTCATGTCTACATAGTTCTCGAACCCGTAGGGTCCGCACGCTTAAAGTTACGATGACAGTTTTATTATGAGTTTATGTATGTTGATGTACCGAAGGAGTTCGGAGTCCCGGATGAGATCGGGGACATGACGAGGAGTCTCGAAATGGTCGAGACGTAAAGATCGATATATTGGACGACTATATTCGGACTTCGGAAAGGTTCCGAGTGATTCGGGTATTTTTCGGAGTACCGGAGAGTTACGGGAATACGTATTGGGCCTTATTGGGCCATACGGGAAAGAAGGAAAAGGGCCTCAAGGGTGGCCGCACCCCTCCCCTTGGTCTGGTCCGAATTGGACTAGGGAAAGGGCCCCCCCCTTCCTTCCTTCTCTTTTTCCCTTCCTCTTTTCCTATTCCTTATGGGAGGTGGAATCCTACTAGGACTAGGGAGTCCTAGTATGACTCCACACTTGGTGCGCCCCCTCCTAGGGCCGGCTTCCTCCTCCCTTGCTCCTTTATATACGGGGGCAGGGGGCACCCCATGGACAACAATAGATCCTTGAGATCTCTTAGCCGTGTGCGGTGCCCCCCTCTACCATATTACACCTCAATAATACCGTTGCGGAGCTTAGGCGAAGCCCTGCGTCGGTGGAACATCATCATCGTCACCACGCCGTCGTGCTGACGAAACTCTCCCTCAACACTCGGCTGGATCGGAGTTCGAGGGACGTCATCGAGCTGAACGTGTGTAAAACTCGGAGGTGCCGTACGTTCGGTACTTGATCGGTCGGATCGTGAAGACGTACGACTACATCAACCGCGTTGTGATAACGCTTCTGCTGTCGGTCTACGAGGGTACGTGGACAACACTCTCCCCTCTCGTTGCTATGCATCACCATGATCTTGCGTGTGCGTAGAATTTTTTTTGAAATTACTACGTTCCCCATCAGTGGCATCCGAGCCTGGTTTTATGCGTTGATGCTATGCACGAGTAGAACACAAGTGAGTTGTGGGCGATATAAGTCATACTGCTTACCAGCATGTCATACTTTGGTTCAGCGGTATTGTGAGATGAAGCGGCCCGAACCGACATTACGCGTACGCTTACGCGAGACTGGTTTCACCGTTCGGAGCACTCGTTGCTTAAAGGTGACTGGCGGGTGTCTGTCTCTCTCACTTTAGTTGAACCGAGTGTGGCTACGCCCGGTCCTTGCGAAGGTTAAAGCAGCACCAACTTGACAAACTATCATTGTGGTTTTGATGCGTAGGTAAGAACGGTTCTTGCTAAGCCCGTGGCAGCCACGTAAAACATGCAACAACAAAGTAGAGGACGTCTAACTTGTTTTTGCAGGGCATGTTGTGATGTGATATGGTCAAGACATGATGTGATATAATGTGTTGTATGAGATGATCATGTTTTATAACCGAGTTATCGGCAACTGGCAGGAGCCATATGGTTGTCGCTTTATTGTATGAGATGCAATCGCCATGTAATAGTTTTACTTTATCACTATGCGCTAGCGATAGTCGTAAAAGCAATAAGTTGGCGAGACGACAACGATGCTACGATGGAGATCAAGGTGTCATGCTGGTGACGATGGTGATCATGACGGTGCTTCGGAGATGGAGATCACAAGCACGGTGCTTCGGAGATGGAGATCACAAGCACAAGATGATGATGGCCATATCATATCACTTATATTGATTGCATGTGATGTTAATCCTTTATGCATCTTATCTTGCTTTGATTGACGGTAGCATTATAAGATGATCTCTCACTAAAATTTCAAGATAAAAGTGTTCTCCCTGAGTATGCACCGTTGCAAAAGTTCTTCGTGCTGAGACACCACGTGTTAATCGGGTGTGATAGGCTCTACGTTCAAATACAATGGGTGCAAAACAGTTGCACACACGGAATACTCAGGTTAAACTTGACGAGCCTAGCATATACAGATATGGCCTCGGAACACAGAGACCGAAAGGTCGAGCGTGAATCATATAGTAGATATGATCAACATAGTGATGTTCACCATTGAAACTACTCCATCTCACGTGTTAATCGGATATGGTTTAGTTGCTTTGGATCACGTAATCACTTAGATGATTAGAGGGATGTCTATCTAAGTGGGAGTTCTTAAGTAATATGATTAATTAAACTTAAATTTATCATGAACTTAGTCCAGATAGTATTTTGCAAATTATGTTGTAGATCAATAGCTCGCGTTGTTGCTTCCCTGTTTATTTTTGATATGTTCCTAGAGAAAAATTATGTTGAAAGATGTTAGTAGCAAAGATGCGGATTGGATCCGTGATCTGAGGATTATCCTCATTGCTGCACAGAAAAATTATGTCCTTGATGCACTGCTAGGTGACAGACCTATTGCAGGAGGAGATGCAAACGTTATGAACGTTTGGCTAGCTCAATATGATGACTAGTTGATAGTTTAGTGCACCATGCTTAACGGCTTAGAATCAGGACTTCAAAGACGTTTTGAACGTCATGGACCATATAAGATGTTCCAGGAGTTGAAGTTAATATTTCAAGCAAATACCCGAGTTGAGAGATATGAAGTCTCCAACAAGTTCTATAGCTAAAAGATGGAAGAGAATCGCTCAACTAGTGAGCATATGCTCAGATTGTCTGGGTACTACAATCGCTTGAATCAAGTGGGAGTTAATCTTCCAGATAAAATAGTGATTGACAGAATTCTCTAGTCACCATCACCAAGTTAGTAGAACTTCGTGATGAACTATAGTATGCAAGGGATGACGAAAGTAATTCCCGAGCTCTTCGTGATGCTGAAATCGATGAAGGTAGAAATCAAGAAAAACATCAAGTGTTGATGGTTGACAAGACCACTGGTTTCAAGAAAAAGGCAAAGGGAAGAAGGGGAACTTCAAAAGAACGGCAAGCAAGTTGCTACTCAAGTGAAGAAGCCCAAATCTGTACCTAAGCCTGAGACTAAGTGCTTCTACTGCAAAGGGATTGGTCACTGGAAGCGGAACTACCCCAAGTATTTGGTGGATAAGAAAGATGGCAAAGTGAACAAAGGTATATTGGATATACATGTTATTGATGTGTACTTACTAGTGTTTATAGCAACCCCTCAGTATTTGATACTGGTTCAGTTGCTAAAGAATAGTAACTCGAAAACGGGAGTAGCAGAATAAACAGAGACTAGTAAAAGGCGAGGTGACGATGTGTGTTGGAAGTAGTTCCAAGATTGATATGATCATCATCGCACACTCCCTATACTTTCGGGATTAGTGTTGAAACTAAATAAGTGTTATTTGGTGTTTGCGTTGAGCATGAATATGATTTGATCATGTTTATTGCAATACGGTTATTCATTTAAGTTAGAGAACAATTGTTGTTCTGTTTACATGAATAAAAACCTTTTATGGTCACACACACCAACGAAATGGTTTGTTGGATCTCGATCGTAGTGATACACATATTCATAATATTGAAGCCAAAAGATGCAAAGTTAATAATGATAGTGCAACTTATTTGTGGCACTGCCATTTGGGTCATATCGGTGTAAAGCGCATGAAGAAACTCCATACTGATGGAATTTTGGAATCACTTGATTTTGAATCACTTAGTACTTGCGAACCGTGCCTTATGGGCAAGATGACCAAAACACCGTTCTCCGGTACTATGGAGAGAGCAACAGATTTGTTGGAAATCATACAAACAGATGTATGTGGTCCGATGAATATTGAGGCTCGTGGCGGATATCGTTATTTTCTCACCTTCACAGATGATTTGAGCAAATATGGGTACATCTACTTAATGAAACATAAGTCTGAAACATTTGAAAAGTTCAAAGAATTTCAGAGTGAAGTTGAAAATCATCGTAACAAGAAAATTAAATTCCTACGATCTGATCGTGGAGGAGAATATTTGAGTTACGAGTTTGGTCTACATTTAAAACAATGTGAAATAGTTTCACTACTCACGCCACCTGGAACACCACAGCATAATGGTGTGTCCGAACGTCATAACCGTACTTTATTGGATATAGTGCAATCTATGATGTCTCTTACCAATTTACCACTATCGTTTTGGGGTTATGCATTAGAGACAGCTACATTCACGTTAAAAAAGGGCACCATCAAAATCCGCTGAGACGACGCCTTATGAACTGTGGTTTGGCAAGAAACCAAAGTTGTCGTTTCTTAAAGTTTGGGGTTGCGATGCTTATGTGAAAAAGTTTCATCCTGATAAGCTCAAACCCAAATCGGAGAAATGTGTCTTCATAGGATACCCAAAGGAGACAGTTGGGTACACCTTCTATCACAGATCCGAAGGCAAGACATTCGTTGCTTAGTATGGATCCTTTCTAGAGAAGGAGTTTCTCTCGAAAGAAGTGAGTGGGAGGAAAGTAGAACTTGATGAGGTAACTGTACCTGCTCCCTTATTGGAAAGTAGTTCATCACAAGAAACGGTTCCTGTGACGTCTATACCAATGAGTGATGAAGTTAATGATGATGATCATGAAACTTCAGATCAAGTTGTTACTAAACCTTGTAGGTCAACCAGAGTAAGATCCGCACCAGAGTGGTACGGTAATCCTGTTCTGGAGGTTATGTTACTAGACCATGACGAACCTACGAACTATGAAGAAGCGATGGTGAGCCCAGATTCCACAAAATGGCTTGAGGCCATGAAATCTGAGATGAGATCCATGTATGAGAACAAAGTGTGGACTTTGGTTGACTTGCCCAATGATCAGCAAGCAATTGAGAATAAATGGATCTTCAAGAGGAAGACGGACGCTGATAGTAGTGTCACTATCTACAAAGCTAGAATTGTCGCAAAAAGGTTTTCGACAAGTTCAAGATGTTGACTACGATGAGAGTTTCTCACTCGTATCTATGCTCAAGTCTGTCCGAATCATGTTAGCAATTGCCGCATTTTATGAAATCTGGCAAAGGGATAAACAAAACTGCATTCCTTAATGGATTTATTAAAGAAGAGTTGTATATGATGCAACCAGAAGGTTTTGTCAATCCTAAAGGTGCTAACAAAATATGCAAGCTCCAGCGATCCATCTATGGACTGGTGCAAGCATCTCGGAGTTGGAATATACGCTTTGATAAGTTGATCAAAGGATATAGTTTTATACAGACTTGCGGTGAAGCCTGTATTTACAAGAAAGTGAGTGGGAGCACTACAGCATTTCTGATAAATATATGTGAATGACATATTGTTGATCGGGAATAATGTAGAATTATTCTGCAAAGCATAAAGGAGTGTTTGAAAGGAGTTTTTCAAGGAAAGACCTCGGTGAAGCTGCTTACATATTGAGCATCAAGATCTATAGAGATAGATCAAGACGCTTGATAAGTTTTTTTCAATGAGTACATACCTTAACAAGATTTTGAAGTAGTTCAAAATGAAACAGTCAAAGAAAGAGTTCTTGCCTGTGTTACAAGGTATGAAATTGAGTAAGACTCAAAACCCGACCACGGCAAAAGATAGAAAGAGAATGAAAGTCATTCCCTATGCCTTGGCCATAGGTTCTATAAAGTATGCCATGCTGTGTACCAGATCTATTGTATACCCTACACTGATTTTGGCAAAGGGAGTACAATAGTGATCTAGGAAGTAGATCACTGGACAGCGGTCAAAATTATCCTTAGTGGAATAAGGATATGTTTCTCGATTATGGAAGTGACAAAAGGTTCGTCGTAAAGGGTTACGTCGATGCAAGTTTTGACACTAAATCTAGATGACTCTAAGTCTCGGTCTAGATACATATTGAAAGTGGGAGCAATTAGCTAGAGTAGCTCCGTGCAGAGCATTGTAGACATAGAAATTTGCAAAATACTTACGGATCTGAATGTGACAGACCCGTTGACTAAAATTATCTCACAAGCAAAACATGATCACACCTTAGTACTCTTTGGGTGTTAATCACATAGCGATGTAAACTAGATTACTGACTCTAGTAAACCCTTTGGGTGTTGGTCACATATCGATGTGAACTATGGGTGTTAACCACATAAAGATGTGAACTATTGCTGTTAAATCACATGGCGATGTGAACTAGATTATTGACTCTAGTGCAAGTGGGAGACTGAAGGAAATATGCCCTAGAGGCAATAATAAAGTTATTATTTATTTTCTTATATCATGATAAATGTTTATTATTCATGCTAGAATTGTATTAACCGGAAACATAATACATGTGTGAATACATAGACAAACATAGTGTCACTAGTATGCCTCTACTTGACTAGCTCGTTAATCAAAGATGGTTAAGTTTCCTAACCATAGACATGGGTTGTCATTTGATTAACGGGATCACCTCATTAGGAGAATGACGTGATTGACTTGACCCATTCCGTTAGCTTAGCACCCGATCGTTTAGTATGTTGCTATTGCTTTCTTCATGACTTATACATGTTCCTATGACTATGAGATTATGCAACTCCCGTTTACCGGAGGAACACTTTGTGTGCTACCAAACGTCACAACGTAAATGGGTGATTATAAAGGTGCTCTACAGGTGTCTCCAAAGGTACTTGTTGGGTTGGCGTATTTCGAGATTAGGATTTGTCACTCCAATTGTCGGAGAGGTATCTCTGGGCCCACTCGGTAATGCACATCACTATAAGCCTTGCAAGCATTGTGACTAATGAGTTAGTTGCGGGATGATGTGTTACGGAACGAGTAAAGAGACTTGCCGGTAACGAGATTGAACTAGGTATCGAGATACCGATGATCAAATCTCGGGCAAGTAACATACCGGTGACAAAGGGAACAACGTATGTTGTTATGCGGTCTAACCGATAAAGATCTTCGTAGAATATGTGGGAGCCAATATGGGCATCCAGGTCCCGCTATTGGTTATTGACCGAAGACGTGTCTCGGTCATGTCTACATAGTTCTCGAACCCGTAGGGTCCGCACGCTTAAAGTTACGATGACAGTTTTATTATGAGTTTATGTATGTTGATGTACCGAAGGAGTTCGGAGTCCCGGATGAGATCGGGGACATGACGAGGAGTCTCGAAATGGTCGAGACGTAAAGATCGATATATTGGACGACTAT
This sequence comes from Triticum aestivum, assembly GCF_018294505.1. Lineage (NCBI taxonomy): Eukaryota > Viridiplantae > Streptophyta > Magnoliopsida > Poales > Poaceae > Triticum > Triticum aestivum. The sequence goes on from NC_057814.1 coordinate 547,057,499, forward strand.
ATTCGGACTTCGGAAAGGTTCCGAGTGATTCGGGTATTTTTTGGAGTACCGGAGAGTTACGGGAATACGTATTGGGCCTTATTGGGCCATACGGGAAAGAAGGAAAAGGGCCTCAAGGGTGGCCGCACCCCTCCCCTTGGTCTGGTCCGAATTGTACTAGGGAAAGGCCCCCCCTTCCTTCCTTCTCTTTTTCCCTTCCTCTTTTCCTATTCCTTATGGGAGGTGAAATCCTACTAGGACTAGGGAGTCCTAGTATGACTCCACACTTGGTGCGCCCCCTCCTAGGGCCGGCTTCCTCCTCCCTTGCTCCTTTATATACGGGGGCAGGGGGCACCCCATGGACAACAATAGATCCTTGAGATCTCTTAGCCGTGTGCGGTGCCCCCCTCCACCATATTACACCTCAATAATACCGTTGCGGAGCTTAGGCGAAGCCCTGCGTCGGTGGAACATCATCATCGTCACCACGCCGTCGTGCTGACGAAACTCTCCCTCAACACTCGGCTGGATCGGAGTTCGAGGGACGTCATCGAGCTGAACGTGTGTAGACTCGGAGGTGCCGTACGTTCGGTACTTGATCGGTCGGATCGTGAAGATGTACGACTACATCAACCGCGTTGTGATAACGCTTCCGCTGTCGGTCTACGAGGGTACGTGGACAACACTCTCCCCTCTCGTTGCTATGCATCACCATGATCTTGCGTGTGCGTAGGAATTTTTTTGAAATTACTACGTTCCCCATCAGCCCCTTGGCCCCCTCTCCTCTTCCACCAATTGGGCCCATGAGTCCCAATAGCCTGGGGGGGGGGGTCCGGTAACCCCCCGGTACTCCGGTGTATATCCGATAACCCCCGGAACCATTACGGTGTCCGAATATAGTCATCCAATATATCAATCTTCATGTCTCGACCATTTCGAGACTCCTCGTCATGTCCGTGATCACATCCGGGACTCCGAACAACCTTCGGTACATCAAAACACATAAACTCATAATATAACTGTCATCGAGCTTTAAGCGTGCGGACCCTACGGGTTCGAGAACAATGTAGACATGACCGAGACACGTCTCCGGTCAATAACCAATAGCGGAACCTGGATGCTCATATTGGCTCCCACATATTCTATGAAGATCTTTATCGGTCAAACCGCATAACAACATACGTTGTTCCCTTTGTCATCGATATGTTACTTGCCCGAGATTCGATCGTCGGTATCTCAATACCTAGTTCGATCTCGTTACCGGCAAGTCTCTTTACTCGTTCCGTAATACATCATCCCGCGACAAACTCATTAGTTGCAATGCTTGCAAGGCTTAAGTGATGTGCATTACCGAGAGGGCCCAGAGATACCTCTCCGACAATCGGAGTGACAAATCCTAATCTCGAAATACGCCAACCCAACAAGTACCTTCGGAGACACCTGTAGAGCACCTTTATAATCACCCAGTTACGTTGTGACGTTTGGTAGCACACAAAGTGTTCCTCCGGTAAACGGGAGTTGCATAATCTCATAGTAATAGGAACATGTATAAGTATGAAGAAAGCAATAGCAACATACTAAACGATCGAGTGCTAAGCTAACGGAATGGGTCAAGTCAATCACATCATTCTCCTAATGATGTGATCCCGTTAACCAAATGACAACCCATGTCAATGGCTAGGAAACTTAACCATCTTTGATCAACGGGCTAGTCAAGTAGAGGCATACTAGTGACACTCTGTTTGTCTATGTATTCACACATGTATTATGTTTCCGGTTAATACAATTCTAGCATGAATAATAAACATTTATCATGATATAAGGAAATAAATAATAACTTTATTATTGCCTCTAGGGCATATTTCCTTCAGTCTCCCACTTGCACTAGAGTCAATAATCTAGTTCACATCGCCATGTGATTTAACATCAATAGTTCACATCTTTATGTGGTTAACACCCATAGTTCACATCGATATGTGACCAATGCCCAAAGGGTTTACTAGAGTCAGTAATCTAGTTCACATCGCTATGTGATTAACACCCAAAGAGTACTAAGGTGTGATCATGTTTTGCTTGTGAGATAATTTTAGTCAACGGGTCTGTCACATTCAGATCCGTAAGTATTTTGCAAATTCTATGTCTACAATGCTCTGCACGGAGCTACTCTAGCTAATAGCTCCCACTTTAAATATGTATCCAGATTGAGACTTAGAGTCATATGGATCAGTGTCAAAAACTTGCATCGACGTAACCCTTTACGACGAACCTTTTTTCACCTCCATAATCGAGAAACATATCCTTATTCCACTAAGGATAATTTTGACCGTTGTCCAGTGATCTACTCCTAGATCACTATAGTACTCCCTTGCCAAACTTAGTGGTAAGGTATACAATAGATCTGGTACACAGCATGGCATACTTTGTAGAACCTATGGCATAGGGAATGACTTTCATTCTCTTTCTATCTTCTGCCGTGGTCGGGCTTTGAGTCTTACTCAATTTCACACCTTGTAACACAGGCAAGAACTCTTTCTTTGACTGTTCCATTTTGAACTACTTCAAAATCTTGTTAAGGTATGTACTCATTGAAAAAACTTATCAAGCGTCTTGATCTATCTCTATAGATCTTGATGCTCAATATGTAAGCAGCTTCTCCGAGGTCTTTCTTTGAAAAACTCCTTTGAAACACTCCTTTATGCTTTGCAGAATAATTCTACATTATTTCCGATCAACAATATGTCATTCACATATACTTATCAGAAATGTTGTAGTGCTCCCACTCACTTTCTTGTAAATACAGGCTTCACCGCAAGTCTGTATAAAACTATATCCTTTGATCAACTTATCAAAGCGTATATTCCAACTCCGAGATGCTTGCATCAGTCCATAGATGGATCGCTGGAGCTTGCATATTTTGTTAGCACCTTTAGGATTGACAAAACCTTCTGGTTGCATCATATACAACTCTTCTTTAATAAATCCATTAAAGAATGAAGTTTTGTTTATCCATTTGCCAGATTTCATAAAATGCGGCAATTGCTAACATGATTCGGACAGACTTAAGCATAGATACGAGTGAGAAACTCTCATCGTAGTCAACACCTTGAACTTGTCGAAAACCTTTTTGCGACAATTCTAGCTTTGTAGATAGTAACACTACTATCAGCGTCCGTCTTCCTCTTCAAGATCCATTTAATCTCAATGGCTCACCGATCATTGGGCAAGTCAATCAAAGTCCATACTTTGTTCTCATACATGGATCTCATCTCAGATTTCATGGCCTCAAGCCATTTTGCGGAATCTGGGCTCATCATCGCTTCCTCATAGTTCGTAGGTTCGTCATGGTCAAGTAACATGACCTCCAGAACAGGATTACCGTACCACTCTGTTGTGGATCTCACCCTGGTTTACCTACGAGGTTCGGTAGTAACTTGATCTGAAGTTACATGATCATCATCATTAGCTTCCTCACTAATTGGTGTAGGAGTCACAGGAACAAATTTCTGTGATGAACTACTTTCCAATAAAGGAGCAGGTACAGTTACCTGATCAAGTTCTACTTTCCTCCCACTCACTTCTTTCAAGAGAAACTCCTTCTCTAGAAAGGATCCATTCTCAGCAATGAATATCTTGCCTTCGGATCTGTGATAGAAGGTGTACCCAATTGTCTCCTTTAAGTATCCTATGAAGACACATTTCTCCGATTTGGGTTTGAGCTTATCAGGATGAAACTTTTTCTTATAAGCATCGCAACCCCAAACTTTAAGAAACGGCAACTTTGGTTTCTTGCCAAACGACAGTTCATACGGTGTCGTCTCAAACGGATTTAGATGGTGCCCTTTTTTTACGTGAATGCAGTTGTCTCTAATGCATAACCCCAAAACTATAGTGGTAAATCGGTAAGAAACATCATAGATTGCACTATATCCAATAAAGTACGGTTATGACATTCGGACACACCATTATGCTGTGGTGTTCCAGGTGGCACGAATTTGTGAAACTATTCCACATTGTTTTAATTGAAGACCAAACTCGTAACTCAAATATTTGTCTCCGCGATCAGATCGTAGAAACCTTATTTTCTTGTCACGATGATTTTCTACTTCACTCTAAAATTCTTTGAACTTTTCAAATGTTTCAGACTTATGTTTCATCAAGTAGATATACCCATATCTGCTCAAATCATCTGTGAAGGTCAGAAAATAATGATACCCGCCGCGAGCCTCAATATTCATCGGACCATATACATCAGTATGTATGATTTCCAACAAATTTGTTGCTCGCTCCATTGTTCCGGAGAACGGAGTTTTAGTCATCTTGCCCATAGGGCATGGTTCGCAAGCATCAAGTGATTTCCAAAATTCCATCAGCATGGAGTTTCTTTATGCGCTTTACACCAATATGACCTAAACGGCAGTGCCACAAATAAGGTGCACTATCATTATTAACTTTGCATCTTTTGGCTTCAATATTATGAATATGTGTATCACTACGATTGAGATCCAACAAACCATTTTATTGGGTGTATGACCATAGAAGGTTTTATTCATGTAAACAGAACAACAATTATTCTCTAATTTAATTGAATAACCGTTTTGCAACAAACATGATCAAATCATATTCATGCTCAACGCAAACACCAAATAACACTTATTTAGTTTCAACACTAATCCCGAAAGTATAGGAAGTGTGCGATGATGATCATATCAATCTTGGAACCACTTCCAACACACATCATCATTTCACCCTTAACTAGTCTCTGCTCATTCTGCAACTCCCGTTTCGAGTTGCTAATCATAGCAACTGAACTAGTATCAAATACTGAGGGGTTGCTATAAACACTAGTAAAGTACACATCAATAACATGTATATCAAATATACCTTTGTTCACTTTGCCATCCTTCTTATCTGCCAAATACTTGGGGTAGTTCCGCTTCCAGTGACTAGTTCCTTTGCAGTAGAAGCATTTAGTCTCAGGCTTAGGTCTAGACTTGGGCTTCTTCACTTGAGCAGCAACTTGCTTGCCGTTCTTCTTGAAGTTCCCCTTCTTCCCTTTGCCCTTCTCTTGAAACTAGTGGTCTTGTCAACCATCAACACTTGATGTTTTTCTTGATTTCTACTTTTCGTTGATTTCAGCATCACGAAGATCTTGGGAGTCGTTTCCATTATCCCTTGCATATTATAGTTCATCACGAAGTTCTACTAACTTGGTGATGGTGACTAGAGAATTTTGTCAATCACTATCTTATCTGGAAGATTAACTCCCACTTGATTCAAGCGATTGTAGTACCCAGACAATTTGAGCACATGCTCACTGCTTGAGCTATTCTCCTCCATCTTTTAGCTATAATTTGTTGGAGACTTCATATCTCTCAACTCGGGTATTTGCTTGAAATATTAACTTCAACTCCTGGAACATCTCATATGGTCCATGACGTTCAAAACGTCTTTGAAGTCCCGATTCTAAGCCGTTAAGCATGGTGCACTAAACTATCAAGTAGTCATCATTTTGAGCTAGCCAAATGTTCAAAACGTCTGCATCTGCTCCTGTAATAGGTCTGTCACCTAGCGGTGCATCAAGGACATAATTCTTCTGTGCAGCAATGAGGATAAACCTCAGATCACGGACCCATTCTGCATCATTGCTACTATCATCTTTCAACTTAGTTTTCTCTAGGAACATATATAAAACATAGGGAAGCAACAACGTGAGCTATTGATCTACAACATAATTTGCAAAATACTATCAGGACTAAGTTCATGATAAATTTAAGTTCAATTAATCATATTACTTAAGAACTCCCACTTAGATAGACATCCCTCTAATCCTCTAAGTGATCACGTGATCCATATCAACTAAACCATGTCCGATCATCACGTGAGATGGAGTAGTTTCAATGGTGAACATCACTATGTTGATCATATCTACTATATGATTCACGCTCGACCTTTCGGTCTCCGTGTTCCGAGGCCATATCTGTTATATGCTAGGCTCGTCAAGCTTAACCTGAGTATTCAGCGTGTGCAACTGTCTTGTACCCGTTGTATTTGAACATAGAGCCTATCACACCAGATCATCACGTGGTGTCTCAGCACGAAGAACTTTCGCAACGGTGCATACTCAGGGAGAACACTTATACCTTGATAATTTAGTGAGAGATCATCTTATAATGCTACTGTCAATCAAAGCAAGATAAGATGTATAAAAGATAAACATCACATGCAATCATAATATGTGACATGATATGGCCATCATCATCTTGTGCCTTTGATCTCCATCTCCAAAGCATCGTCATGATTTCCATCGTCACCGGCATGACACCATGATCTCCATCATCTTGATCTATATCAATGTGTCGTCACATGGTCGTCTCGCCAATTATTGCTCTTGCAACTATTGCTATCGCATAGCGATAAAGTAAAGCAATTATTTGGCGCTTGCATCTTATGCAATAAAGAGACAACCATAAGGCTTCTGCCAGTTGCCGATAACTTCAACAAAACATGATCATCTTATACAAAAACTTATAACTCATCACGTCTTGACCATATCACATCACAACATGCCCTGCAAAAACAAGTTAGACGTCCTCTACTTTGTTGTTCCAAGTTTACGTGGCTGCTACGGGCTGAGCAAGAACCGTTCTTACCTACGCATCAAAACCACAACGATAGTTTGTCAAGTTAGTGCTGTTTTAACCTTCGCAAGGACCGGGCGTAGCCACACTCGGTTCAACTAAAGTTGGAGAAACTGACACCCGCCAGCCACCTCTGTGCAAATCACGTCGGAAGAACCAGTCTCGCGTAAGCGTACGCGTAATGTCGGTCCAGACCGCTTCATCCAACAATACCGCCGAACCAAAGTATGACATGCTGGTAAGCAGTATGACTTATATCGCCCACAACTCACTTGTCTTCTACTCGTGCATATAACATCAACGCATAAAACCAGGCTCGGATGCCACTGTTGGGGAACGTAGTAATTTCAAAAAAATTCCTACGCACACGCAAGATCATGGTGATGCATAGCAACGAGAGGGGAGAGTGTTGTCCACGTACCCTCGTAGACCGAAAGCGGAAGCGTTAGCACAACGCGGTTGATGTAGTCGTACGTCTTCACGATCCGACCGATCAAGTACCAAATGCACGGCACCTCCGAGTTCAGCACACGTTCAGCCCGATGACGTCCCTCGAACTCCGATCCAACCGAGTGTTGAGGGAGAGTTTCGTCAGCACGACGGCGTGGTGACGATGATGATGTTTTACCGACGCAGGGCTTCGCCTAAGCACCGCTACAGTATTATCGAGGTGGACTATGGTGGAGGGGGGCACCGCACACGGCTAGAAGATCAATTGTTGTGTCTCTAGGGTGCCCCCCTGCCCCCGTATATAAAGGAGCAAGGGGGAGAGGTGCGGCCGGCCAGGAGGGGCGCGCCAGGGGAGTCCTACTCCCATCGGGAGTAGGACTCCCTCCCTTCCTTGTTGGACTAGGAGAGGAGAGGGAAGGAGAGAGGGGGAAAGGAAAGGGGGGGCGCCGCCCCCCTCCTTGTCCAATTCGGACTTGGGAGGGAGGGGCGCGCGGCTGCCCCTTGGCCCCCTCTCCTCTTCCACCAATTGGGCCCATGAGGCCCAATAGCCTCCGGGGGGGTTCCGGTAACCCCCCGGTACTCCGGTATATATCCGATAACCCCCGGAACCATTCCGGTGTCCGAATATAGTCATACAATATATCAATCTTCATGTCTCGACCACTTCGAGACTCCTTGTCATGTCCGTGATCACATCCGGGACTCCGAACAACCTTCGGTACATCAAAACACATAAACTCATAATATAACCGTCATCGAACTTTAAGCGTGCGGACCCTACGGGTTCGAGAACAATGTAGACATGACCGAGACACGTCTCCGGTCAATAACCAATACCGGAACCTGGATGCTCATATTGGCTCCCACATATTCTACGAAGATCTTTATCGGTCAAACCGCATAACAACATACGTTGTTCCCTTTGTCATCGGTATGTTACTTGCCCGAGAGTCGATCGTCGGTATCTCAATACCTAGTTCAATCTCGTTACCGGCAAGTCTCTTTACTCATTTCGTAATACATCATCCCGCAACAAACTCATTAGTTGCAATGCTTGCAAGGCTTAAGTGATGTGCATTACCGAGAGGGCCCAGAGATACCTCTCCGACAATCGGAGTGACAAATCCTAATCTCGAAATACGCCAACCCAACAAGTACCTTCGGAGACACCTGTAGAGCACCTTTATAATCACCTAGTTACGTTGTGACGTTTGGTAGCACACAAAGTGTTCCTCCGGTAAACGGGAGTTGCATAATCTCATAGTAATAGGAACATGTATAAGTCATGAAGAAAGCAATAGCAACACACTAAACGATCGAGTGCTAAGCTAACGGAATGGGTCATCTCAATCACATCATTCTCCTAATGATGTGATCCCGTTAATCAAATGACAACCCATGTCAATGGCTAGGAAACTTAACCATCTTTAATCAACGAGCTAGTCAAGTAGAGGCATACTAGTGACACTCTGTTTGTCTATGTATTCACACACGTATTATGTTTCCGGTTAATACAATTCTAGCATGAATAATAAACATTTATCATGATATAAGGAAATAAATAATAACTTTATTATTGCCTCTAGGGCATATTTCCTTCAATTCTCGTCATAGATCATGACCTAGAGAAAGCGAGAAATCTGAAATTAATTTTGTCAGCATTCGAGCAACTCTTAGGTTTGAAGATCAACTTTCATAAAAGTGAATTGTTTTGTTTTGGCGAGGCTCAAGACGAGGCCCACCTGTACTCAGAACTGTTCGGATGTGGGTTGGGCCAGTTTCTGATCACATATTTGGGGATACCGATACATTATCGAAGACTCGAAAATGCTGAATGGAAGAAGAGACTACAAAAAAGACTTATCAGTTGGAAAGGTAAACTGCTGTCTCTGGATGAAAGATTGATCCTCATAAACTCAGTACTAAGTAACATGGTACTATATTTTTTTTTTGAAAATAAGAAGGTGGCTCGTGGTCGACCTTATATTTTAAAAGAGGCATAAGCCAGACAAAGTTCAGTTACATGGCTTGTGAAGTGCACCTAGGTGCAAGGCCACAAGCAGCCGGGAAGGAAGAAGAGAACAAAAGGAAGAAAGAGCAAAAAAAGAAGAGTCAGAGCCTAGCCATTAAGCAGTGTGATCCATGTCTGTAGATCATCCTTGTCCCGTTGCTTGGTGGCTCGGTTGGTCCATAAATGAATCAGATTAGCAGCATGAAGCCTGACATATGACTCCGGCCAGCATTTAGCATTGAAAACCCGATCATTTCTAGCCTGCCAAAGTGTGATGGCACAGGCCGCAAAAGCAACATTCCATTTGGCCTTGAAAGGAAGATGGTTTGTCGCCTGAGAAACAAAGTACTGAATGTTGGGTGACTCACAAGCAAACGGCGCCAGCGAGAGCCTATTCCAAAGGGCATTAACAGAGCGACAACGAAGAATGAGATGGTCAGCCGTCTCCAAAGCCGGACAAACGTCGCAACCGGCAGTCGGAGCAACTGCCGACCAGCCTTTTCGAACCATGTTAGCCTTAGTGTTTAAACGTCCCCAGAAAGCCAGCCACAAGAAAATTTTGTACTTGATAGGTATAATGGAGTCCCAAATCCAGGGCGCAGGAGTCCAAAGAATTCCCCGGAAGGTAAGCAGATAGTAGAAGTAGCGCGTGCTCAAAATGTTGCCTCCAAGCGCGGGGACCCGTGCATCCATGCGAGTACCATCCGAATTGACATTAACAACAAGCTGATTAAGCAGATCCAATTCTCGGGTTGCTGTCTGTGAGAGGTTGGGGTGCAACTGCACACTCCATCTCCCGTCTATAAACTGAGATTGAACAGAGCAATCCTGATTGCGAGCGAAGGAGAACATAACCGGGAAGACTTGCCTCAAGCTGCCAGCAACCAGCCATCGGTCATGCCAGAAGGAAACATGCCTGCCACTGCCAACAGAACAACGCGAGGAAGATAGGACCATAGGGATGCAACTCTTGAAACCCTTCCACATAGCAGTATCCTTGTGGTGCCCCTTGAGAGGCAAGGAATCCTTGCAATATTGGGAAGCAAACCAATTGAAACAAGGGATATCAGAGGATTGAAGGATTTTGGCCACAAACTTACAGAGCATAGCCTGATTGTGAGCCTCCAGATCTCTTACTCCCAAACCACCATTAGCACGAGGCAGGGTAACCATATCCCAAGCCATGAGGCAGTGACCTCCTTTAGTTTTATTCTTGCCCTGCCAGAAGAAGGCCCTGAGAAGAGCATCCAGTTTACCGAGGGTCTCCTTGGGCCATGGAAAACAAGTCATGAAGTAGCTTGGTATGCCAGCCAGGACAGAATTTATAAGATTTAGCCTACCACCCCAAGAGAGGAGTTTTATATAGATTGGATTATTTCCGATCAAGATTCTTTTGGCAAGGAGATAGCGAGCGAAAGAAATATCTGACTAAATGGAGTGTGGTTTGCCACCCCAAAGACCAGGTCACATGCTCTAAAAGTAGGCTTTGGCTATGTAGAAATGATCAGGTTTTTAACGATAAAAGTACTTCTCTAATGCAGGTTATCTACAGATGGGACTCTTCGTTTATGGTCCTCTCTACAACGCGTGGAGAATCAAGACCTATTTACATAGGTGTGTACACGATTGGAGGATACGTCGAGGGATACTTTTAGAGCATGGTTAATAGTATAGCCAACAACCCGCATATGAAGTTGTCATGTCGCATATAGTCAACCTTAATAGCCAACATGTATAGTAGCTAGTTGCTACTCCCTCCTTTCCGGTTTATAGGGCTCAATTCAAAAATCTCACCAACCAAGGTAGATGGTGAGTGGTGGAATACTTTTTGTAATTTGCAAAAGCACCTAATTAATGCTCTTGTTTTCCTCAAAAATTTATGTTTACCAATGTATTAATTGCAATGCATGCATGCATAAAGTACATGCATTGGCCAATTTTCTCTTAATACTTGCATGCAATTATTTAATGCACCTTGGAATCTGAACTTGTGATGGGGAACAACCAAATTGAGCCTTATAAAATGAAAAAACTAAGATTTTGAGATAAGCCCTATAAACTGGAAAGGAGGGAGTAAGTAGTACTACGTTATTAATGCATGGTCCATCGTACACTCTCACAATGTTTTTTGGAGTCTGTGTTGCAGCCGGCTGTTAATCTACAGCCCGCTTCCCTTCTCTCTCATCCAACTCAGCACAAATATAATTGTTTAGTCCTTAACTCCTTATAGCCTGCTTACTGTACCTTATTATACTTGCTCTTACCCAACATGGGTGGCATCATGATTTTAGGATTGGCCCACCTCTGCTTTAGGCGTTATACGGACTCTACATGTTTCTTTGTATTTCGCCTGTTTATTTTTTGTTTGTATAAGAGGACTTTATTTGGTCGTGTACAACTTAGTTGTGCAGAGGCCGGGTGTAATGCTTAAACCTTTTAAGTAACAAAGAGCTCCTTTTCGAAAATGCACTACTACTGTATTATCGGTGCACTATTGTCTCTATTTTTTTTACGGTGTCTAGAGATGAGGATCTCAGAGTCTCATGCTGGATTAATCAAGTTTCTGAGATCGATCATACAAGGCAAAACCATGAAACTAACGCTCATAGGTACTTACGGTGCAGATTCAACTTGAGAATGAATCATCAAGCAGTCCAAAAATGAAACTTGAAGATCATCAAACTTCAACTTGACAAGCAGCACACTCACAAACACATCAGCCTTAATTTGTTTTTCCTTTTGAAATGATGACATTCATCCTTTTTCCCGAGGTACATATAAGTTATACCTAGCTGCATTCCAAACATGTTCCTTTGTACAAAATTCTTTGCTTTACCTTGTTTGTAACTCGTAAGCCCTATCTGGACTGGCAGCTTTAGGACCTGTTTGCACGTGTTGAGATACCTTGGTTGAAGATGGGGCAAATGCACTTGGAGGAAGGAATGTGCCTGAGAGCCATATGGATATATATGTGTACACTCTAATTGGTTTGTTCAGTCAACCACTTATAGCTTCTGCAAGTACCCATTTAAGTACTACGTAGGTTTTAGATTGTTGGTGTCCGGTCTGAAGCCATGAACACTAGCATATCAAACAGTGTGCATACACCAATAATTGTGGAGATACCTGGTGAATTAGATGAGTTGAGCCAAGCATCTCAAAAGCTGGAGACTGCTTACTCCAACATCTTTAACAAGATCCACAGGTTCCCGGCATCACTGCGAAGCCTGGATGGCGATTACATCGTCCCAAGAATGGTGTCCATAGGCGCTTACCACCATGGCCGCCCGGAGCTGCAGGGCATGGAGGAGATCAAGAAGGCGGCGGCACACCAGTTCTGCAGGGACTCGGGCCACTCTCCCGAGGCCGTGTACGAGAAGGTCCTCGCCGTCGCCGGCGATGCTCGAAGCTGCTACACGGACGGCGGAGCCGCAGGCGCGCTCGAGGGCGATGACTTCGCGTCCATGATGTTGAGAGACGGCTGCTTCTTGCTGCAGCTCGTGCTCTGGTTCTTGCAGGACTGCTCCGGCGATGGCAAGCGTGGCCCTCCGCCGTTCACGTGCCAGGTCAACAGCCTGGCCCTTCTGAGGGACCTCTTCCTGCTGGAGAACCAGATCCCGTGGGCGGTGCTGGAGGCCCTCATGGCCTGCCGGGCGGCCGTCTTCCCGGCTGCGCTGTGTGAGTTCGTCGTCTACATGGGGAAGTTCTTCCAGCTGCACACCGACACCGATCTGCTAGCCAAGCCCCTGGACCTGGACGGGGGCTACAGGCCGGCGCACCTCCTTGCCCTCCTCCATTTCCACCAATCAGGCGGCTCGAGCACAACCGAGGAGCTTCGACTCCGGGGGCTCAGTTCACTGCCGCCGGTGGTCACAAACGCCGTGGACTTCGCGGAGATGGGCATCAAGCTGGCTCCCAGCAAGACGGCGGAGTTCAGGGACATGGCTCTCACCCAGGGCCTCCTCTTCCCGGAGCTGTCCATGCCGCCTCTGTACCTCGCCGAGCTCACCGCGAGCTGGCTCGTCAACATGGCGGCCTTCGAGGCGAGCACGGGGGTGCCTCACGGCGCCACCTCCGGCGAGTACACGGTCAGCTCGTACCTCACCCTCCTGTCCGCGCTCATGGACCGGGAGGAGGACGTGCGCGAGCTGTGCGCCAAGCGGCTCGTCCAGAGCGAGCTCACCGACGGCAGGACGCTCGCCTTCTTCAAGGGCGGCCTCACCAGCTACGCGTACGTGAACGACCGCTACATGGCCATACTGAGCCAGATTGCGGGGTACAGGCGCAGGCGCAGGCTGTGGATCGCCGTCCACAAGTTCGTCTACACCAACTTCAGGACCATCGTTACGTTGCTGTCCGTCGTCAGCGTGCTCGTGGGCCTCTTCAAGGCGCTCCTCTCTCTCAGCAAAGCCTAGCAATATATAGCGTGTGCGTCCGTTGCATTTGTGCAATTACTCGTCATTTCATTCTTGAATTTGTATGTGTGCCTTTTTAAGTATGCGGTGTGCTTTGCAGACGATGAATATGTGCACGACCACTGCACGATGAGCATCTAGCCGTCTGCTGCCTGCTGTTGCCATGCAATGGATGGAACCGATTGCATTGTCGTGCACACATCGTCTGCACCAATGTGGTCTGCACACTATCGTGCGTATAGCACTGCTCTTTTTTAAATGCATGAACATTTTCCAGAAATTTTGTGATAAAAACAAGTTTTGAAAATCATGAACCTTTTTTGAATTTCATTTTTTTGAAACCGATAATAATTTGGAAATTCCGACAAATTTTGAAAACACAAACATTTTTCAAATACATGAACCAAAATTTGAAAAGCGAATAATTTTTGCATCTATGAACAAAATTTCGAAAAGGCAAACATTTTTTGAATTTGCGAATAAAAATTGAAAACAAGAATAAGTTTTGAAAGGCAAGATGATCTTTTAAAGTCCCAATTTTTTTTAGAAAAGTGAGCATTTTTGAATTTGAGAACAAAATTTGAAAATTCGAACATTTTTTAAGTTTAGAACAATTTCTGAAAACATAAAGAAATGCACATAAAGAAAAATAAACTTGAAAAAAGAAAAGGAAACAGTAAAAGGAAAAAAAGGAGAATGAAGAAACAGGAAAAAAAGAGCAAAAAAATGTAAAAAGAAGAAAAGGAAAAAAAAAGTTCAGGAACCTCCTAGAAGGATACCAAAATATAAAAAAACTGGTGGGATCCTTCTAGAAGGTTCAGTGGTAGAAACAAGTACAGAAAATCCTACGCTATGGAAGCTAGATGGGCCAGGCCCACAGTGTTACTCGCTTCGCTCGTTCTATGTGTTTGGTCGACAACTTGACGCAATTAGCGTCAATTAGGGAATTCCGTATGTTTGGAGAGTAGTGTCAAATAGACGGCACCACGCACAGGAGGCCGCCCGACTTGGCCAGCCCATTGTCACGCGCGGAAACAGAATAACCATTCGGCAAAATAACAGTTTTAAGTAACCGTTTCAAATTATGATTTTATTTTTTTCCCTTCAAATATTTATTAAATGCTTAAAAAAGCATTTATTATTTTCAACTTTATCTCTTCATGTTATTCAAATTATGATTTATTTTTTTCCTTCAAATATTTATTAAATGCTTAAAAAAACATTTAGTGTTTTCAACTTTATCTCTTTGTATTTAGTAGTTATGTTTAAAAATAAAAAATAAGTTTAAGTGTCTGTTTTATCTATGATTTTAAATGCCTTTTTCCTACAAAACTAGGATGGATGCCTATCATGGGCATACCCACCTGCTGGCAAAAGTTTGGGTCATTTCAAGAATGTCTAAAAACACACCATGTTCATCGTAGGGTGTCCGGGTAGGTCAGAAGGCTCAGTTTGTGAGCACATCGTTTCTCAACATCCGTCGATAACCCTATTTTTCATAGCCTTGTATGATCAATTCAAGGCACCATGCTAAATTTTTTGGGTTGTTGACAAGTCTTGCATTTTCTAGAGTTTTCTCGGTAAAAAAGTGTCGATAAAGGTCCAGACGTGTCGCAATGTGCATACTATGTTGGAAGTTGTTCAAACCGTGCATGGATACCTACCATGGGCATGCCCACCTGATGACAAAAGTTGGGGTCATTTTAAGGATATAAAAGAAACACCATGTCAAGGTAGGGTGTCCAAATAGGCCAAAAGGCTCCGTTCGAGAGCATGTGTTTCTGACATCTATCAAGTGACTCAAATTTTTTCTATGGCCTTTTTTGAACAATTTAAGGCCCCAATGCCAAGTTGCTTGGGTTTTCAAGAAGTTTTACATTTTTTGAGATTTTCTTGGTCAACAAGGCTGATAAATGGTCGGACGTCCTGCAACTTGCATACGGTATTGGAAGTCATTCAAACCTCGCATAGATGCCTAGTATAGGTGTGTCCACCTGGAGGCAAAAGTTGGGGTCAATTCAACAATGTCCACGAAAATACCATGCTCAACGGAGCGTGTTCGGGTAGACTAGAAAGCTTCGTCTGAGAGCATGTTATTTGTCGACATCTCTGAAATGGCCACAATTTTTTCCTGGCCTTGTGTGACAAATTTAAGGTACCGTGCCAAGTTGTTTTGGTTTTTGGCATTTTGCAATTTTTGGAGTTCTCTTGGTCAAAAATGCCGATAAATGGCCGGATGTGTCGCAACTTGCATATGATGTCCAAAGCCGTTCAAACCTGACAGGAATACCTCAAATGTCTGTGTCAAACTGCTAGAAGAAGTTGGATCATTTATGCATAGTCCAAGAAAACCATCAGTTGAGAGAAGTGTGCCAAACTAGGCCACACGAGTGCATCTGTGAGCATGTACTTTTTTTTTCTAATTTATGTGCTTCTCTTATTTACAATTTTCGTCATTATCAATCAACAAGAATACTTTCTTATGTCCTGATCATTTCTCAAATTTGTTAATAGTTTTGGAATTCCAAATTGTGTATGATCTTTTTTACAAACTTGAACACTTTTTTCAAAATTGTTAACAAATACACAACAATTGATGAAAATTTTGAACACAAATTGCAAACTATGTACTTTTTGAAATTTATTAATTTTGTTGAAACGCAAACATTTCTAAATTTGTGAACAAATTTATTGGAAAGTGGAACATTTTTTGAAATTGCAGAACATTTTTAAAAATTGTAAACAATATTTGGAAAAGGAGTTTTTTTGGTATTTCAAACATTTCAAATTTTCGAACAGGTTTCAAAAGGAATAATAAAGTTCAAAATGAATTAACGAGAAAATAGAAGATAAAAAAGCTTAGGTCTTGGCCCAACTAGGCGACTAGGGGTGGACATAAAAACCAACCAACCGAGTGCCAAACCGAAAAATCCAAATTTCCGCTTTTATTGTTAGTACAGTTAAAATCAGTTTTTGGTTTTAATAACCGAATTCAAATCAGGTTTGATATTAAACCGTATTAACCGGAAGAAATAGGGGCGTGTTACACGTCAACCAAATTTGTTGATGGAGCTGTCCATCTTGTTTCTCTTCTTTATTTTTTCTACAACAAGATTCCTGTTGCAAAACCTTGTATCTATGTAACACGACCTTTGTTACAACATCTTCACTTCTTTAATTTCTTGCAACAAGATCCTTGTTGCAAAATCTTCTACTCTCTAATTTCCTGCAACAACACCCTTGTTGCGAAACCGTCTTCTCTAATTTCCGGTAACAAGAGCCATGTTGCACAACCTCTTCCCTTGTTGCAAAAATTACAACGACATCTCCGCCGCATCTAATTTTCAGTCACAAGATTCATATATGCAAAAATTACAACATCTTTAGCCGCATCATGCACTTGCGCAATCCTCTTTCGCTGCGACCATTCTGCAAAAGGTAAGATAAGGGAGAGACGTGTGGCGGACGTCCCGCGCTAGATCGGCCGGGTGTTCATAATCATTTCCCAAAGAAAAATCGAAGTGCAAGCATCCACTACGAGGCTCCCTCACGCGTGTCGCCTAACACCGATGGTTTACTCGCACGTGTGTGTCCAGCCATGTAGGATACGAACGGCCCAATCCACGCTGTGTTTCCCATGTAGAGCTAAGCCAACTAAGCTACTGCTAGGCAGGGACCCTTATTTCTCGTGTTAGGCGAGGCGAGAGGTTTCTCTCGCTGAAGAGCGCGTGCGCTGGGCCGGCGCACGAGTGCGGGAGGCCACAACCTTTTTTCCTTTCTTTTACGTTTTACGTTTTCTGTTTTCCCTTTTACTTTATTTTTGTACTTTTTTCTATACTTTAAAACTATATATATATATATATATGTGTGTATATATATATATATATATATATATATATATATTACAGAAAACACTCATCAGAAAACATTTGGAAAAAATGTTGAACAAGTATTAAAAAAGTGTTGAACAAGTGACAAAATGTTGATCATGTTATAAAAATGTTGATCATGTATATAAAATTGTTGAACAACTATTTGAAAAATATTGAACAAGTATTTGAAAAAATGCTGAAACAGTATTTTAAAAAAATGTTGATCATGTATATAAAATATTGAACAACTATTTGAAAATAATGAAGGAGTATTTGAAGAAATGTTGATCATGTATATAAAAATATTGAACAGGTATTTAAAAAATGTTGAACAAATATTTGATTTTTTTAATCATGTATAAAAGAATGTAGGATGAAAAACAAAAATAAACTAAGAAAAAAATGAAAAGAAATCAAAGAAGAAAAAGAAAATAAAGAAAAGAAAACAGAAAACAAAGAAAGAACGGAGAAAATCGGCTCCGGTCGGCTCTAGTAGGTCGCGGTCCTACTACTAACCAGTAACTAGACGTGGGTGCAATGGTTAGTTGCATCGGTGTTCCCCCTCACGACCAGGGTTTGATTCCCGGTGTGTGCGCCTTTTCTTCCCCATTTTTTCAATCTGCGCGCGCCTAAATGGGCCAGCCCAATACTGTTTACTTCAACATGAGAGTTTCCTCTCGACTCGCTTAAGGCGAGAAATAGTCTCCACGACTGCCAGAGTTCGCCGTCCACCTAATTAGAGGCCCAAAGGCAACTACTAGTACTTCTATGGGCCGACGAAGCGGCAACCGTCTTATTTGTGTAGTGCCACATCGCGGGTATGCTCAAAGGGTAAAGGTGCTAGTGGATATAGGGGAAGCGCTTGCAGCTGGGTTGTAGCTTGTAGGTATACGCTACAAAAAGGTTTTCGATATAAACTAAAAACCACACCGAGTCAGTCGGTTAACTGAAATGTCTGTTTGTTGTATTGGGTTGTCATTTTTGGTTTGCTAACCGAAATAAAAAAAGAGTGGTAAAAACCGAATTTTTGGTTTCTACCGAATGCTCACCCCGATTGGCGACGACATCGCTCCAGTCGGGCACCTGTTGGGCCGGCCCAAGCATTTGCAGATTTGAAAAAAGATCATCCATGTTGAAAAAAATGTTCACAAAAAATTTCACTAAAATAATTGCAATAAAATTTTGAGAAATTGAAATAGATTCATAAATTTGAGAAAAAAATCACGGATTTGGATTTTTTTAAATTTTAAAAAGTTCACGCATTTGAAAGATAGAAAAAGGAAAACAAGAAAAACAAAAAACCAAACTAAAACAGAACAAAACCTAGTAAAAAACATGAAAACCCAGCCTAAAAATTTAAGAAGGTACATTTGCCACATAAGAAGCCAAGAAGAAAACAAGTGGGCATTATTATAACTTGAAGTGAACTTTCAGGGTTGGAGTTTGAATCTCCTGTGGTGCAGATTTTTTGAAGATTAAAATGAAAGAGAAAAAAAAAGTTGAGGGCGCCAAATAGGGTTTGGGTATGCCACGTGCGCTGGGCCGTGTACGGGCCGTACGTACATAGCATATGTATCGGCGCGCGTGATGTATTTTTTTTAAAAGACCATCGTATGAAGGGGTATGGAGATATCTCCTCTGTTGATTTTGGGTGGGGGGGGGGGGGGGGTTGTTGTTGTTGTACCGAAGCACAAGTGTTTACGATTTTGTAAAGGAAACATATGGACGAAAAGCTGATAGACGCCTTTTATGCCCTTCTCTTACAAGCTCATGGAGAATAACTGTTCCCAAACATGAGCAATAACATGCTAAATTTTGCTAAAACCGGCTTAGGACAACAACAACAACAACAAAAGGTGGAACATATTTCATTTATAATTTCATGTAGCTGATGGATAATCAGTCCTGTACCACAGAAACAAGTTTATCTCCACTGATCTTAACATCAGAAATCTGCACGTCGCTTTGAACAATAAAAAGGCCATGATCCTTCCTCACGTTCCAATTCCAACCATATGGACATATGTGGCAAGCAATTTAAATTAATCCAAAAAAATATTCCAACCATATTTGGCATTTAACAGTTTCCGTCGCATCAAACCTCCTGGTCTATGATTAAGCGAACTCTAGTCAGCACTGTGGCTGAACTCGTTATGGTTATGTCTATTGTCCGGCTTGATCGGTTTATGTATGTATCCTCACCAGCACCCCCTTCACTCAGCGCGGAAGGCTCCTTAGGCTCCGTTGGTAAGCTCATGCTTTCAGAGCTCAGCATTGCAGCAACATCCGTCATGGCGGGGCGATCCACTGGATCTTCCTGAGCGCAGAGCAGCGCCACCTGAGCGTACATCGCTACCTCGGCGATGTCGTATCCATGCCCTAGTGATCCATCTACGAGCTCATGCAGCCTTCTGTCCTTCCACATACGCCAGGCCTGAAATGTTTTTTTAATACAGCTGCCATTAAAGAAATGCAATCTGAATCCAAATTCATACATAATTACATACATATATGGTCCAACTATTAACATTTTAACAAGAACAATCATAGAACTGTAAGTGATGTCGCCTGGAATTTATATTCACTCACATCTCGTACAAGATCGCCGACGGTATCCCCTCGGTTGTCGAGTATGGTGTTCTTTCGTCCGCTAATGGTCTCCAGAACCAAGATGCCGAAGCTGAACACATCCGTCTTCAGAGAGTAAACCCCTCGAGGTGCATACTCCGGGGCTATGTAACCACTGAAAAGAGGGGATGAGAAAACTGCAATATTAGCACATATGACCCAGTGACTGAAAAATCAGGAGGCAGGTAGCTTCTTACCTAGTGCCCACCACCCTGCATGTATGCTCTTCTGTTACGTCTGGACTCAGGGTTTTAGCTGATCCAAAATCAGAAATATTCAGGGTCATGTCACATTCCAAGATAATATTATTTGGTTTCAAGTCCCTATGGACAATAGATAGCATGGGGTGCTTGTGCAGGTAAACAAGCCCCTCTACTAACCCTTTGATTATTTTGAGTCTCTTAGACCAGTCTAGTAATGGCCCTTTTATTCTGTCTGCCAAATGTTGAAACAACAAACTTTCAGATAAAATAAGATTTATATTTTTCTCTAAATCAAATCAGAATAGTTTTTAAATCAATTACGGTAAAAAAAAACAAGCACATCACTTACCTGTAGATAAATTTGTGCACATATATACTCGGAATACAAAGAAGCATGTCTTATAAAATAAATTGGATGATAGGGATAACATACCAAATATGTGATGGTCCAAGGCACCATTGTGCATGAACTTGTAGACCAGAATCCTTTCTTCTCCATGGATGCACCACCCTAGTAACCTTATTACATTTGTATGCCGAAGCCTAGCAAGCTGCAGTTCATTGCTGAAATCAGATAACATTGCACGGTGATCGAATCTCTTGATACCAACCACAAGTCCATGGGGCAACTGACCCTGCAACGATTACAAATGGAGTATAGACATCTTAGGCATTTACATAATTAGTTAGTTCCTTTCTATTGGCTTACAAATACCTTGTATGCTGTAGCAAATCCACCAGATCCAAGATATCTCTTCTCTCAGAAATTATCTGTAGCATCCACGATCTGAAAGTAATTGAACACTGTGAATCCTGGGTAATCTTCTCCTGTGTGCATGCAAAGTTCCACTAATTCTTTGTTGTCGAGGGTTTTCTGTATTCTGTTCTTGCAGGCCTGCTGTTCCAGAGTCATGAACAATATATCCTCGTCACTAATGAAATTGCAATCAACATTGATATGGCTAACAGTATACAAATATAATATTAGGATCTTCCATTTTCTTTGTCATGCAGATCATCGATTCATCATTTGTAGAAGCCGCTAGCTTATGAACTTGAAAATATACTAAAATTTAATAGAAGCTTCATGGATAATATTGTGTTGTCTCTCACTGAAGTCCTATCTTTATAAAGCTTCAGATGAGGTATGATGCATTGTAATTCCCTTAACTCAGGGGATTCATGCCAATGAATATGTTAATTAAATGAAGTAAGCACCATTGCTGGCCTGGCATATACAGCAACTGTACTAAACGAAATCTGTAGGAGTTGCAAAATTCAGACAGCAAGTATACATGAGCACTTGGCAACAATGATGCATGTATGCATCAGAATTCAGGAGGTCAGGAGACATGCTTTTTGGCGCCTTCCTGATGCGACAAATAAATTCTGAATTGCTGTGGTATAAAATTTTCTAGACGGGGACATATATCTGTTCTTCTCCTGAAAAATAACAGTGATTTGGAATAGTTCAAGCACAGCAGTAATCTTCTTTGTTCATGAAAAGAATTGTTATTAGGAAGGAACATACAACACATGAAAACGTAGAAAGAGATCCAATGTTCTTCCTGATGCCTCAGTACACACTTTTCCGACTAGAGCAGCAGAATGCTTTAAGAAGCCACAGAAGCATACAAGAATAAATAGATACGAAAAGATTACTCAAATGCTCTGCAAAATTCAGACCAACAATTTTCTCATTCATATCCAAAATTGATTACAGTATGACTTGATAGTCGGTACATCAAGGACTTGCTTAGCTCAAAGCTTCACTCACACATACACACAAGAGTTCACCAACCAATGCTACTCGTTAGAAACTGCAACTTTAACTCACCACGACGCCAATGCCTAAGAATCCAAGTCAGCCAAGATTAATTTTACAGGAGGGTCAGCATAGTCTCCAGACGCTAGGCAGCTCACATGATTACTGTGTGTATCGACAAGTTCAATTCTACTCCTTTTTTCCTGCTACAAGCCGGGTAGCAAACGGGCGTTTTGGATTTTGCGGCGAGTGCGTTTTACGCTCTGTCTCGTGCCGGAATTGCAGTACATGAGCTTCCTTTTTAGGCTCATCTGCTTTACTTTGATTTATTGAAAATGCCCTTTATTTACTTAAACCCTTACTTAGGACCAGGTGTGGATGTAGTGTAACTATGCCGTACACATCTTAACAAGGTTTTTGCTGCCTAGCTAGATGGAGACTCTGCTGACACTCTTGTAAAATTACTAATGACTGAAAGGGATTGAAAGAACACTAGAAATCTTGGTGATTAAGTGCAGAACCTAGAGATGCAAAGATTAAATGAAACTCATGTGTGAATGGTTTAGGAAGGACTAACTTAATCGAAGGCTCACCCACACGGACTCAAGAAAGGAATTGGTTCCTCTGCTTCCTCTGCTTTGCTTCCTCTGATGCAAAGTCCCGTCGACGAGCCATCTCGAGGAGGTGAGCTTGATAACGCCATGCGTGCTGTCTTGCTTTGAGCAGCTCCTCAGGGGACTTGGTCACGTCGGAGTGATGGATCCAGGGGTCGTTGAACTGCACCGTGTCCGCCATCTGCTCCACCTTTCGCCGGGCCTCTGCTCTGCTGCGCTCGATCTCCTGCCGACGGTTGGCCTCTTCTTTGGAGGCAGAGCGAGCCTTGTCGAGGCGAGCCATGGTGAGGCGAGCTTTCTCGATCAGTTCGCGCATGCTGATCTGCGGCTTCGGTTGCGTCGCGCTCTCCGGAGATTCGGCGACCTGGTTCTTGATCCCGGAAGGGTGGAGGCACGTCGGAGTCTTTGGATCCTTGCCTCCGCTGGGACACGGAAGCTTGCTGCTGCCCTTGATGTTGACGGGGACCACGACATGGAGCTTGCCCCCGGAGCAGGCACCGCGAACGCGCTTCGCCGGCGGCTGCACGTCGTGCACGGATCCGGGACGCTTTGGCCTCTTGGCAGCCGCGGGGTTCGCCATCAAGGCGGGGTGTACGCGCACGCGGGAGGAGCAGGAGCGCAGGTCGGCGGCGGCGGCGGCGCTACGGCGCGGGAGCAGAGACTGCGGAAGCACCGTGGTGCCGGCCATGGTCGCGGTAGCGAAGTCGCGGGAGCAACGATTAAACAACGATCGCGAGAGCAGGGATCCGGCGGGAGGGAGGAAGAGGATGCGGTGGAGAGCGAGGTGAGATAGATCGGGAATTCGGGAGACGGGGGGCGAGCAAGAAAGAAGAGACGCGGCAAGCAATTTGAATCCGAGTCGCAGTCGCCCAGGCATAGCTAAAACGCGCGCTTTCGTTTTTGAATCCGAGTCGGCCCAGGCAATGGCTAAAACGCGCACTAATGAATCCGAGTATAAGATGAATCTTTCCATCTTTCCAACTAGCACTAATGAATTCCGAGTATTAGAAATCTATAAACGCGCACTAATGGCTTCTGATTACTATGTGTCGTTGCTTACGTCTCTCTGCTTCAGTTCAGAGTTCAGAGTTCTATGGCACACACACACACACACAAAGAAGACCACCTTCAGTTCAGAGTTCTTATATTGTACGTTACCTGAGCATGGAGATCTTCAGGTGCATATTTGGAGATCCTGATGTGTTTCTAGTGTGTACAGTTACAGATCTTAACTCTGACCTCTGTAGTTGCTGCTTGTCAAGTTGAAGTCTGATCATGCAACCTTTGGTCCTTCCACATATGCCAGGCCTGAACGAGTTTTTCAACAAGATTGACATGAGAGAACTGCAGCGCGAAAGAAGGAAAATAATCTGGCAACAAAAGTAAACATCCCATGAATGTGAACTAGTATAAGAAATCTTGCTTTAAATATATGTGTTCAGTTCACTCACATCTCGTACAAGATCACCAACAGTATCCCCTCGCTTGTCGAGTATGGTATTCTTTCGGCCACTAATAATCACCAGAACCAAAACGCCAAAGCTGAACACATCTGTCTTCATTGAGTAAACTCCTTGAGAATCGAGATGCATACTCCGGAGCTTTGTAACCACTGAAAAGTGAAACAAAAGATATCAAAACTGTAAGATTAGAACATCTGTAGACAAAGTGAAACAAAAGATATCAAAACTGTAAGATTAGAACATCTGTAGACAAAATGGTGGGAATCTGTGATGATTGATATATTAGGTAGCTGATACCTGGTTCCCACGACCCTACTCGTGCGCTCTTCTGCTACATCTGAACTCAGTGCTCTAGCTGATCCAAAATCAGCAATCTTTGGGATCATGTTACAATCCAAGAGGACATTATGTGGTTTCAAGTCTCTGTGGACAAGCCAGAACATGAAGTGCTTATGCAGGTAAACAATTCCCTCTGTTAACCCTGTAATTATCTTGAATCGCCTAGACCAGTGTAGCAACGGCCCTTTTGTTCTGTCTGCAAAATGTTCGAACAATGATGTGGAATTAGGGTTGTTGTAGCCTTGATTTAATTGTAGACGGTTTGCATTCGTGCACATACATACTTGGAATTAAATGAGGCGCGCTTGGAAATAACTTACAGTAGGGAAAACTTACCGCATAGGTAACGATCCAAGGAACCATTTTGCATGAATTCATACACTAGAATCCTTTCTTTCCCATGGATGCACCACCCCAATAACCTAATCACATTGGCATGCTGAAGCTTTCCAAGCTGCAATTCACTGTTGACTTCAACCATTGCTGCGTGCTCATCAGCTCTTTTGATGGCAATATTAAGTCCACCAGGCAACTGGCCCTGAAATTTTTACTAAGGGAGTTAAAATTAACTTTCTCTAAGCGAACATCCACGCTATTAGGAAGACAAGTGGGATATGTATTCACTTTGTTAACTTGTTTCTATGTTGGCTTACCTTGTACACCCTCCCAAATCCTCCCCATCCAATTATCATCTTCTCTGAAAAATTCTCTGTAGCATCCAAGATCTGACAGAAATCGAACCTTGTGAATCCCGCGCAAGCCTCTTCCATACGGGTACAAAGCTTCACAAGTTCTTCAATGTCAACGATATTCTGTTCTTGCAGGTCCACTTTTCCTGACTCACAGATAATCTATCATTGTCACTAATGGAGATTTAACAAACGTCGACACTACTAAAAGTATAAAAAAATATTGAGAAAATGATCCAGTTTTTTTGTGTTTCATGTGGTTACTAAGGGAGTAAGTATGTGCTAAAGGAATTTCTCAAGTATAGAACTCAGTGTTCGGTCTTATATTTGTTTACAGAGGTAGTATCATACATACTCCCTCCGTTCCAAAATAGATGACTCACCTTTGTACTAACTTTAGTACACAGTTAGTAAAAGTTGGGTCATCTATTTTGGAACGGAGGGAGTATATGATTGCTTCCAGTAGCTAGTGCTCTTTCATGACGTGCTAATTAACTTCTATTTTACTACAGTTAAATTCTATGTGGTGACAGAATATTTATTCATGAAAAAGTAACATGTGTAACAAAAGTCATATCAAAATCATCCATATGGATACAATGAAGCAATCCGAAATTCTTGAAGCATATAACATTGACATGAAACCTCAGTCAATTAGTTTCCACATCTGAGTCCATGATTAAGCGCATTAGGATATTCAGAGAAGTAAGAGCTTACCTACAAATGGGTGTTCTCCAATATCGCAGTGTTCTGTAGCTCCTTTGTTTGGAAGCCTAAATATAGGAAAATTTCATCATTCTTGTGCCACCCATCTTTGGTTTCAACAGTCATAAGTGGGAAACTTCATGCATTTGAGTCTGTGTAACTGAACTTATGGCATTTATAGTACATAACTTGAACATTAACTCAACTTAACAAGGAAAAATCATGCTTATATTGAATATGACAAATCATTTTGTATCTTAAGTCAAACAAAT
Source organism: Triticum aestivum (assembly GCF_018294505.1). Lineage (NCBI taxonomy): Eukaryota > Viridiplantae > Streptophyta > Magnoliopsida > Poales > Poaceae > Triticum > Triticum aestivum. Next base: position 547,083,542 of record NC_057814.1, read on the forward strand.
TCATAAATGTGGCGTACATCCTGGAATAATAAGCTACATAATGGAAGAATAATCTGACCTGATGTGACGATTTGAACTATCTGTGACTACAGTGAGCACCCCCTCATCAGCCTGCTAGACAATATCAAATATCATCGTTATTGATGTACAACTAGCCAGCACAGATTGTATGATTGAGGTTTAGCTGTAGCCCCTCACTCCCCCAATCTACAATCCTATTGGTCCACGATTAATTAGCCCGCTAAACCAGTAAACAATCCCCCGTAGCTCTACCATTACTCACTGTAAATTCATATCGAATTGTTTAACTGGCAATTAACAATCTGCAATTGGACCCCAATTCAGACTCAGTTCGACCGAATTTAAGTAAAATCGCTCTGAAATCAGTAATTTTCCTCAACCAGTGAGGTTTCAGTTTTGATATCAGCTCTGAAAATCATTGGTTGCCCCAATTTTGATACTACTAACCTTGACACGGCGACTATCTGCAGTAGAATTGTCGACGAGGGCGATGAGCGGGATGAGGCGGATGAACATGTCGATCTCGTGCTGCGTGGCGCGGAGCTCGTCGGCCATCCGGACACCCAGCAACAGGCGGCGCAGGTAGCCGCAGTCCTGGCACGCCGTGACGAGCGCGTAGCACCGCCGCAGCGCGCCGCCGAGCTGCTCCAGCGGCCGCCTGGTGGCCTCCCGCCGCATCAGCTCCGCGAGCTCCAGCTCCCTGAGCAGGCCGCCGACGAGCTCCACGTGCTGCGCGAGCCGCACGCAGGCGTCCCGGTGGCGGCGCGCCGCCAGGGCGGCCTGCACGACCATGGAGACCAGCCCCAGAGCGTCCACGCCGACCAGCTGCGCCACGTTGGAGGCCTGCCCCAGCGTGCCCCACAGGCTGCTCGAAGGGCTGTCCCACGGGCTCGCCATGCTCGCTGCTCCCCGCTCCTGCGCTCTGCGGCCTCTCCCTCTCCAGGCCTCGTTGCCGCCATTGACACGTATCTATCGGCGTGTCTTTGTGTCGCCGGCGACTTTGACTAAGCGTGGACTTCCGTTGCATTCTAACGCCACATTTCTTGTTTTAATTTTTATAAAGACACAAATGGCGAAAACTGCTTTTGGAGCTCGACCTCCATCGAGGCCCCCAAATTCAAAATTTAAATTTCATCAAAATTCATATATTTACGTTTCAAAAAATTCTGAAAAAAATTACAGATATGCATGAAGGCATAACACACATGTGATCAATTTTCAGGCAAAATACATTGAAATGAAGGTTGTGCAGAAAAAAATCTAAGACTTTTTAACACGTGATACTATTTATCCCCCCATCATAATTTTGTCTTTTTATGTACAGATCGCATTTCAAGATATTTCATTCTAAAAATTTATACACATACACATAACATCGCACAATTTTTTTAGATTTTTTTGAAATCAAAAAGTTTGAATTATGATTTTTTTTTTCAAATGTTTTGAGCTCTAGTGAGCTTGCTTTCTACTGAGGCCTGTTCTATCCTAAACTGGCAGCTAACCGTGGAGTATTTGCCGATCCATCAGCTCGGTCACTAAAACGACATTCTCCACAAATGGCCTTTATTTCTTTAGAATGTCACATTGGCATTCTATGGTTACAAATGAACTACACATACAAATCCACAAATCAACTTTTACCATCATTGTTGACAAGATCCCGCCCTAGCGCCGCCTTCCCCTCGGGGGGGGGGGGGGGGGGGGGGCGTGCTCCTTCCCCCTTTCGCCGCCGGCAGGCGCCCCCGGCTTTGGCCCGGGTGGTGTCGGCGGCGGCAAGATCTCCTGTACCCGCGCGAGCGTCTCCCCTTCCCGGGTGTTAAGGCATATCGTAGTTTTGGTGATTGATGACAACATGTTTGTGGACTAATCGTGTGCTTTGAGCATTTCAAAGATTCATCATTTGGCACGAGACGATTTCTTTCCCCTCGGAGTGTCATTCAAGACGGTGTAGCTCTTTCGCTTCTTTTGGTGGATTAGTTTCGTAGGAGTCACCGTACTATCAAGAGGGGGTCCGCTTTGGTAAGGCTAGGGTGGAATCAACACGTACACATCCTCTTTGCACCCTCTGAGCCTTTCCGCTTCATTGGAGTTTTCTTTCCTCTCTCTTTGGGCCGAGTCTGGTCCCAGCGGCAGTACCGCGGTACCCAGCGGTAGTACCGCTTAGGGGTCACAAGCGGCAGTATCGCTCCGCAGCGGTAGTACCGCTGGTGGGTCCTCAGCAGTAGTACCGCTACGGTACCAGGCCCCTACCGCGTCGACTCGAGGGGTCTTTTTCGTGTCAGATTGTGCGGTACTTCGCATCGGCAGTACAGCGGCAGTACCGCTCTTAAGCGGTAGTACCGCCCTACCACCGCGGCAGTACCGCCCATGTCCGTATCTCCCTTGCCCTCCAATCTCCACGGTAGTGCCGCCGTGGGAGCGGTAGTACCGCTGGTCTCAGCGGTAGTACCGCTGCCTTATGCGGTAGTACCGCCTTCTGCGGGGCTGTTGTGGGGGGTAACGGTTGGATTGTTCCCCCCACTATATAAAGAGGTCTTCTTCCCCATAGTTGAACTACCTCTTCCCCCAAAAGCTCCATTGTTGCTCCAAGCTCCATTTTTGCCCGATCTCTCTCCGTAGCCAATCAAACTTGTTGATTTGCTCGGGATTGGTTGAGAAGGCCCCGATCTACACTTCCACCAAGAGAAATTTGATTCCCCCCACTTATCCCTAGCGGATCTTGTTACTCTTGGGTGTTTGAGCACCCTAGACGGTTGAGGTCACCGCGGAGCCATAGTCCATTGTGGTGAAGCTTTGTGGTGTCGTTGGGAGCCTCCAATTAAGTTGTGGAGATTGCCCCAACCTTGTTTGTAAAGGTCTGGTCGCTGCCTTCAAGGGCACCAATAGTGAAATCACGGCATCTCGCATTGTGTGAGGGTGTGAGGAGAATACGGTGGCCCTAGTAGCTTCTTGGGGAGCATTGTGCCTCCACACCACTCCAACGGAGACGTACTTCCCCTCAAAAGGAAGGAACTTCGGTAACACATCCTCGTCTTCACCGGCTCCACTCTTGGTTATCTCGTCCCTTTACTTTCGCAAGCTTACTTGTGTTAAATCCCTTGCTTGCTTGTGTGCTTGTTGTCATTGCATCATATAGGTTGCTCACTTAGTTGCATATCTAGACAACCTACTTTGATGCAAAGTTTAAATTGGTAAAAGAAAAGCTAAAATTGTTAGTTGCCTATTCACCCCCCCTCTAGTCAACTATATCGATCCTTTCAATTGGTATCAGAGCCTCGTCTCTTTATTAAGGACTTTACCGTCCGAAGAGTATGGTTGACATCGTAGACGGAGTGGAGGAGCACTCCGGTGTGAATCTGGTCTCGTCTACGGGAGATGGGGGATCCGCGGTCTCTCGTGAGGAATTAAATGTGGCGTTGGACACATTGAAAACCTCCATGACTACCGAGGTCGAAAGCATGTTCAATAAATACTTAGAAGGGCTTAACTTTCCACCGCACCGTTGAAAGTGGGTGATCCCGCCAACAAGGTGACGGATGCTACCTCCGACAAAGGGGAAGCTACTAGGGAGAAAGCTCCTTCTTCTAGTGGTAAAAATGGCACCGGTATCTTTGCCCATGTGGAACCTCCACCTGTCTATGGTGGACCGCTCCCTTCCACTCATTTGAATCATGCCGGCCCGGCCCCTAAGATTGAGAAGAATGTAGATTTTGATTCTTGGGTCTATCATTTTAAGCGTCATTTAAATCATGTGAACACTAACCTTTGGAGAATCATTGAAGAAGGTTTCTATCCGCATGACCGAAGTAACTTCACTCCTAGAGAAGTTGTGGATCATCAATTCAATGAGAATGCTCTCTTCATCGTCCAAGAAGCAATCCCACCCGAAGATCTTCCTCATCTCCGGCCCTACACCGTGGCCAAAGATGCTTGGCTCCAAGTTGTTTCCCTCTATCGGGGAAGCGCAAGCATTCAACGCTCCAACTATGAAGTGGTGCAAGATGAAGCCGACGAGTTTGCTATGAAAGAAGATGAAGAACCTCGTGAGCTTTTTCGGAGAGTAACCGAACTCGCGGTCTCTCTCCGAGATCATGGAAGTAAGGACACAGATGACAATTGGATCAAGCGCAAATTTCTCAAGGCAATGATGCCCTACCACAAAGCCATGTCCTCCGTCATTCGTCAAAGGCCGGACTTCCACACCTTGTCCTCAAGTGAAGTGTTGGATGAGTTCGTTGCTATGAGCATCTTGGACAAGACCGCCGACAATGCGGTTCTTCGCTCTCAAAGAGTAAAGAAGCCCAACCTTGCTCTAAAGGCCAAGGTTATTATGGAGGAAGAGGATGAAGAGGAAGAAGAGGAGGGCAACCTCGAAGATACGAAGTATGCCTATCATGAACACATGGCTCTTGCTTCGAGGCAATTTTGGAGCAAGAAGAACACAAGGCCAAACTTCAACAAGAACAATTCAAGTGGCGCAAAGGGCAAGCAACGAGTGAGGACTTGCTTCAATTGTAGCAATGTGAGCCACTTTATTGCGGAGTGCCCTTACGAGAAGAGGGAAGACAATGGTGGCAAGCTCATTCGAAAGGACAAGGCCAAGTCGTTCCCCAACAAGAGCAACTTCACCAAGAAGACTCCTCCCAAGGCATTGGTGGTACAAGAAGAGTACAATGAGGATAATGACGATGATGAAGATGGTGAGTCGGTTGCCATGGCCTCCGTTGCCATTGCGATGACTCCACGGATGTCTCTCTTCGACTCACCCAATGAGAACATCACCGCCAAGTGCCTCATGGCTAAAGCCACCAACAAGGTAACCCCCAACATCAAAACTACCATCATTAATCATCCTTCTTCGACGGATAGCATTGATGAACATGAGGGGACAAATGTGGAGGAAAATGAGTTTGAGACCTTTATGGGTAAACTCAAGGGTAAATCCAAGAAGCACTTCGTTGCTCTCTTGGAACAACTTGGTGAAGCCAATGACATGATCAAGGCTCACGAAGATACCATCTCTAAGATGGAGGGGCATAGTCGTGACTATGACGATGAGATTTCGGATCTTTCCAATGCTCTTGATGAAGAGCGTGGTCTTCGTTTGGCTCTTGAGGAGTCATACAACGATGATCATGCTAAGTTAAAGAAAGATCTTGATCATGCTCTTGTTGTGTCTCGTGTGCTAAACTCCGAGAAGGAAAAACTTGGGGTTGATCTTGCTAGACTCAAAGAGGAGTTTGACATTCTCGACAAGGCTCACAAAGTCTTGAAGGGTGTTCATGCTAGCCTCAAGGAGTCTCATGATCAACTCCAAGTAAAGCTAACTAAGGAGAAAGCCACCTTTCCTCATATGGTGTTAATTGATAATGCAAATGCTACTAACCCTTGTTGTGAGCATGTGCATCTTGTTGAGGATAATGCTAAGTTGAACGAGCAACTTGAGAAAGGCCTTGTGTCATGCATACAAGGTGAGAAGAACCTCAACGACCTTTTGAGCAACCAAAAGGAAGTTGTGGCCAAGGAGGGGATTGGGTTCGCACCCAAGCCCAAGAACAAGAAGAAGAATGACAAGACCAAACGACCTCTTCCTCTCAAGCAAACTTTTGTGAAGGAGGGAGAGGGTGCTTCCAAGGAGAAGAAGAACAATGCGAAGGGTGGCGGTGTCAAGAAGGGCAATGCCACCCCATCCAACAAAGCCGGCGACTTTAATCCTTCTTATGTGTTATGCCGTGCTAGTGATGGGCATGTTTATGCCAAATTTGTTGGTTCTCCTCATGAGTACATTGAATGGTCTATTTGGGTTCCTAAGACCCTTGTTACTAACATCAAAGGACCCATTACAAAATGGGTACCTAAAACCAAGCATTGATCTCTTGTAGGTGTTTGCTTCCGGTGGGGGATCATGGTTGCTCGATAGTGGAGCTACAAATCATATGACCGGAAGCAAGGACTTGGTGGTGGACGTGCACAAGATTCCATCTATGCCCACCAATGTCGAGTGGGGTGATGCCTCGTCCTCTAAGGTATTGGGACTCGGCAAAGTAGTCATTTCTCATGATCTCACGATCGAGAAAGTCATGCTTGTTGAGTCCCTTGCATACAATTTACTTTCCGTTCGTCAACTTGCTATCATGGGCTTTGCCACCTTCTTTGATATTGATACCGTGGCCCTCTTGTGGAGCAAGACTCTTAAAGTAGCCTTTGTTGGGCATGTCGAGAACGGCCTCTATGTGATTAACTTTTCGGAGTGACCCACTAAGACCGCGACATGCCTAATGGCTAAAGTTGACGTGGGATGGCTTTGCCATCGCCGTTTAGCCCATGTCAATATGAGATATTTGCAAAGTCTTCTCAAGGGGGACCATGTCCGTGGACTAACGAACGTTAGTTTTGCTAAAGATCGTGCTTGCAGTGCTTGTATCGAAGGAAAGCTTCATGAGAAGGCTCACCCTCCCACGACTCTCATTTACTCGAAGAGGCCTTTGGAGCTCCTTCATTTGGATCTCTTTGGGCCTCCATCCTTTGATAGTCTTGGGGGTAGAAAGTATTGCTTGGTAATTGTGGATGACTATTCAAGATACACTTGGGTTGTTGGAAATATGCCCTAGAGGTATGATAATTGTCTATTGTTCATGCTATAATTGTATTAACTGGAAACCATAATACATGTGTGAATACATAGACCACAACATGTCCCTAGTAAGCCTCTAGTTGACTAGCTCGAAGATCAATAGATGGTTATGGTTTCCTGACCATGGACATTGGATGTCATTGATAACGGGATCACATCATTAGGAGAATGATGTGATGGACCAGACCCAATCCTAAGCATAGCACAAGATCGTGTAGTTCGTTTGCTAAGAGCTTTTCTAATGTCAAGTATCGTTTCCTTAGACCATGAGATTGTGCAACTCCCGGATACCGTAGGAATGCTTTGGGTGTACCAAACGTCACAACGTAACTGGGTGGCTATAAAGGTGCACTACAGGTATCTCCGAAAGTGTCTGTTGGGTTGGCACGAATCAAGACTGGGATTTGTCACTCCGTATGACGGAGAGGTATCTCTGGGCCCACTCGGTAATGCATCATCATAATGAGCTCAGTGTGACTAAGGAGTTAGTCACGGGATCATGTGTTACGGAACGAGTAAAGAGACTTGCCGGTAACGAGATTGAACGAGGTATTGGGATACCGACGATTGAATCTCGGGCAAGTAACATACCGATAGAGAAAGGGAATTGTATACGGGATTGATTGAATCCCTGACATCGTGGTTCATCCGATGAGATCATCGTGGAACATGTGGGAGCCAATATGGGTATCCAGATCCCGCTATTGGTTATTAGCCGGAGAAGTGTCTCGGTCATGTCTGCATGGTTCCCGAACCCGTAGGGTCTACACACTTAAGGTTCGGTGATGCTAGAGTTGTTATGGGAAATAGTATGTGGTTACCGAAGGTTGTTCGGAGTCCCGGATGAGATCCCGGACATCACGAGGAGTTCCGGAATGGTCCGGCGGTCAAGATCGATATATTGGACGAAGGGTATTGGAGTCCGAAAGTGTTCCGGGGGTACCAGGCTATGGCCAGCATGACCGAAAGGTGTTTCGGGAGCCCCGGCAAGTGTTGGAGGGCCTCATGGGCCAAAGGGGAAGGGGCAAACCAGCCCACTAAGGGGTGGTGCGCCCCCCACACCCTTTCCCACGTTACTTGGGGAGGTGGGGCGCCTCCACCTGGCTTGGGAGGCAAGCCTCCACCTGCTTGGCTTGGGGGGCAAGTCTCCCTAGGATTTTCCCTAGGGAGATCCAATCTGCTTGGCCGCCGCCCCCTAGGGGAAACCCTAGGGCGCCTCCCCTCTCCCCTTGCCCCTATATATAGTGGAGGGGTGGGAGGGCAGTTGACCCTCTTCCCTGGCGCAGCCCTCCCTCCTCATACACCTCCTCCTCCTCCTCCTCCGTAGTGCTTAGCGAAGCTCTGCCGGAGAACCACGAGCTCCATTGCCACCACGTCGTCGTGCTGCTGGAGTTCTCCCTCAACTTCTCCTCTCCCCTTGCTGGATCAAGAAGGAGGAGACGTCCCCGGGCTGTACGTGTGTTGAACGCGGAGGCGCCGTCCGTTCGGCGCTAGATCGGATCTTCCGCAATTTGAATCGCTGCGAGTACGACTCCATCAACCGCGTTCTTGTAACGCTTCCGCTTAGCGATCTTCAAGGGTATGAGGATGCACTCCCTCTCTCTCGTTGCTAGCATCTCCTAGATTGATCTTGGTGACACGTAGGAAAATTTTGAATTATTGCTACGTTCCCCAACAGTGGCATCATGAGCTAGGTCTATGCGTAGATTCTATGCACGAGTAGAACACAAAGTAGTTGTGGCCGATGATTTGTTCAATTTTCTTGTCGTTACTAGTCTTATCTTGATTCTGCGGCATTGTGTGATGAAGCGGCCCGGACCGACCTTACACGTACTCTTACGTGAGACAGGTTCCACCGACTGACATGCACTTGATGCATAAGGTGGCTAGCGGGTGTCTGTCTCTCCCACTTTAGTCTGATCGGATTCGATGAAGAGGGTCCTTATGAAGGGTAAATAGCAATTGGCATATCACCGTTGTGGCTTTTGCGTAGGTAAGAAACGTTCTTGCTAGAAACCCATAGCAGCCACGTAAAACATGCAACAACAATTAGAGGACGTCTAACTTGTTTTTGCAGGGTATGCTATGTGATGTGATATGGCCAAAAGGATGTGATGAATTATATATGTGATGTATGAGATTGATCATGTTCTTGTAATAGGAATCACGACTTGCATGTCGATGAGTATGACAACCGGCAGGAGCCATAGGAGTTGTCTTAATTTATTGTATGACCTGCGTGTCAATGAAAACACCATGTAATTACTTTACTTTATTGCTAACCGTTAGCCATAGTAGTAGAAGTAATAGTTGGCGAGACAACTTCATGAAGACACGATGATGGAGATCATGATGATGGAGATCATGGTGTCATGCCGGTGACGAAGGTGATCATGCCGCGCCTCGAAGATGGAGATCAAAGGCGCAAGATGATACTGGCCATATCATGTCACTTTATGATTTGCATGTGATGTCTGTCATGTTTACATCTTATTTGCTTAGAACGACGGTAGCATAAATAAGATGATCCCTCACTAAAATTTCAAGAGATGTGTTCCCCCTAACTGTGCACCGTTGCGAAGGTTCGTTGTTTCGAAGCACCACGTGATGATCGGGTGTGATAGATTCTAACGTTCGCATACAACGGTTGTAAGCCAGATTTACACATGCGAAACACTTAGGTTGACTTGGCGAGCCTAGCATGTACAGACATGGCCTCGGAACACAAGAGACCGAAAGGTCGAACATGAGTCGTATAGTAGATACGATCAACATGGATATGTTCACCGATGATGACTAGTCCGTCTCACGTGATGATCGGACACGGCCTATTTGACTCGGATCATGTATCACTTAGATGACTAGAGGGATGTCTATCTGAGTGGGAGTTCATTAAATAATTAGATGAACTTAATTATCATGAACATAGTCAAAAGGTCTTTGCAAATTATGTCGTAGCTTACGCTTTAGTTCTACTGTTTAAGATATGTTCCTAGAGAAAATTTAGTTGAAAGTTGATAGTAGCAATTATGCGGACTGGGTCCGTAAACTAAGGATTGTCCTCATTGCTGCATAGAAGGCTTGTGTCCTTAATGCACCGCTCGGTGTGCTGAACCTCGAGCGTCGTTTGTGGATGTTGCGAACATCTGACATACACGTTTTGATGACTACGTGATAGTTCAGTGCGTAATGTTGAACGGTTTAGAATTGAGGCACCGAAGACATTTTGAAACGTCGCGGAACATATGAGATGTTCCAAGAGCTGAAATTGGCATTTTAGGCTCGTGCCCACGTCAAGAGGTATGAGACCTCTGACAAGTTTCTTAAGCCTGCAAACTAAGGGAGAAAAGCTCAACTGTTGAGCATGTGCTCAGATTGTCTGAGTACTACAATCGCTTGAATCGAGTGGGAGTTAATCTTCCAGATGAGATAGTGATGGTTCTCCAAAGTCACTGCCACCAAGCTACTAGAGCTTCGTGATGAACTATAACAAATCAGGGATAGATATGATGATCCTTGAGCAACTCGCGATGTTTGACACCGCGAAAGTAGAAATCAAGTAGGAGCATCAATTGTTGATGGTTAGTAAAACCACTAGTTTCAAGAAGGGCAAGGGAAAGAAGGGATACTTCATGAAACGGCAAATCAGTTGCTGCTCTAGTGAAGAAACCCAAGGTTGAACCCAAACCCGAGACTAAGTGCTTCTGTAATGAGGGGAACGGTCACTGAAGCAGAACTACCCTAGATACTTGGTAGATGAGAAGGCAGGCAAGGTCGACAGAAGTATATTGGATATACATTATATTAATGTGTACTTTACTAGTACTCCTAGTAGCACCAGGGTATTAGATACCGGTTCGGTTGCTAAGTGTTGGTAACTCGAAATAAAAGGCTACGGAATAAACGGAGACTAGCTAAAGGTGAGATGACGATATGTGTTGGAAGTGTTTCCAAGGTTGATGTGATCAAGCATCCCATGCTCCCTCTACCATCGAGATTGGTGTTAAACCTAAATAATTGTTATTTGGTGTTTGCGTTGAGCATAGACATGATTGGATTATGTTTATCGCAATACGGTTATTCATTTAAGGAGAATAATGGTTACTCTGTCTATTTGAATAATACCTTCAATGGTCTTGCACCTAAAATGAATGGTTTATTGAATCTCGATCGTAGTGATACACATGTTCATGCCAAAAGATATAAGATAGTAATGATAGTACCACATACTTGTGGCACTGCCACTTGAGTCATATTGGTATAAAACGCATGAAGAAGCTCCATGTTGATGGATCTTTGGACTCACTCGTTTTTGAAAAGATTGAGACATGCGAACCATGTCTATTAGTATATATGCATGAAGAAAGTCCATACAGATGGATCGTTTGGACTCACTTGAGTTTGAATCACTTGAGACATGCAAATCATACCACATGGGCAAGATGACTGAAAGGCCTCGTTTTCAGTAAGATGGAACAAGAGAGCAACTTGTTGGAAGTAATACATTTGATGTGTGCAGTCCAATGAGTGCTGAGGCACGCAGTGGATATCGTTATGTTCTTACTTCACAGATGATTTGAGTAGATGCTAAGAATATTTACTTGATGAAACACAAGTCTGAATTATTGAAAGGTTCAAGTAATTTCAGAGTGAAGTTGAAGATCGTCGTGACAAGAGGATAAAATGTCTGTGATATGATCATAGAGATGAATATCTGAGTTACGAGTTTGGCACACAATTAAGAAATTGTTTCATGACTAATACCGCCTGGAACACCATAGTGTGATGGTGTGTCTAAACATCATAACTGCACCCTATTGGATATGGTGCATACCATGATGTCTCTTATCGAATTACACTATCGTTTATGGGTTAGGCATTAGAGACAACCGCATTCACTTTAAATAGGGCACCATGCAATTCCGTTGAGACGACACCGTATGAACTATGGTTTAGAGAAACCTAAGCTGTCGTTTCTTAAAAGTTTGGGGCTGCGACGCTTATGTGAAAAAGTTTCAGGCTGATAAGCTCGAACCCAAAGCGGATAAATGCATCTTCATAGAATACCCAAAACAGTTGGGTATACCTCCTATTTCAGATCTGGAAGCAAAAGCGATTGTTTCTAGAAACGGGTCCTTTCTCGAGGAAAAGTTTCTCTCGAAAGAATTGAGTGGGAGGATGGTGGAGACTTGATGAGGTTATTGAACCATGACTTCAACTAGTGTGTAGCAGGGCACAGGAAGTTGTTCCTGTGGCACCTACACCAATTGAAGTGGAAGCTTATGATAGTGACCATGAAACTTCGGATCAAGTCACTACCAAACCTCGTAGGACGACAAGGATGCATGCTACTTCAGAGTGGTACGTAATCCTGTCTTGGAAGTCATGTTGCTAGACAACAATGAACCTACGAGCTATGGAGAAGCGATGATGGGCCGGGATTCCGACGAATGGCTCGAGGCCATAAAATCCGAGAGGATCCATGTATGAAAACAAAGTATAGACTTTGAAAGAACTACTTGATAGTCATAAGGCTGTTGGGTACAGATGGATTTTAAAAGGGAAGACAGATAATGATGGTAAGAATCTCCACTAAGAAAGCTCGACTTGTCGTTAAGATGTTTTCTGACAAGTTCAAGGAGTTGACTACGATGAGATTTTCTCACTCGTAGCGATGCTAAGAGTCTGTTGGAATTATATTAGCAGTTACTGCATTATTTATGAAATCTTGCAGATAGGATGTCAAAACATTGTTTCCTCGACGATTTTCTTGAGGAAAGGTTGTATGTGATACAACCAGGAGGTTTTGTCAATCCTGAAAGATGCTAACAAGTATGCAAAGCTCCAGCAATCCTTCTAAGGACTGGAGTAAGCATATCGGAGTTGGAATGTACGCTTTGATGAGATGATCAAAGATTTTGGGCTTATACAAAGGTTATGAGAAACTTGTATTTCCAAAGAAGTGAGTGGGAGCACTATAGAATTTTTGATGAGTATATGTTGTTAACATATTGTTGATCAGAAATGATGTAGAATTTCTGGAAAGCATACAGGGTTATTTGAAAAGTGTTTTTCAATGCAAAACCTGGATTAAGCTACTTGAACATTGAGCATCAAGATCTATAAGGATAGATCGAAAACGCTTAATAGTACTTTCAAATGAATGCATACCGTGACAGGATTTTGAAGGAGTTCAAAATAGATCAGCAAAGAAGGAGTTCTTGGCTGTGTTACTAGGTGTGAATATTGAGTAAGACTCAAGACCTGACCACGGCAGAAGAGAGAGAAAGGACGAAGGTCGTCCCCTATGCTTTAGACGTAGGCTCTACAGTATGCTATGCTGTGTACCGCACCTGAAGTGTACCTTGCCATGAGTTAGTCAAGGGGTAAAAGAGTGATCCAAGAATAGATCACATGATAGCGGTCGAACTTATCCTTAGTAACTACTGGACTAAGGAATTTTCTCGATTATGGAGGTGGTGAAAGAGTTCGTCGTAAAGGGTTGCGTCGATGCAAACTTTGACACTATCCGGATGACTCTGAGTAGTAAACCGGATTCGTATAGTAGAGCAGTTATTTGGAATAGCTCCAAGTAGCGCGTGGTAGCTGCATCTACAAGATGACATAGAGATTTGTAAAGCACACACGGATCTGAAAGGTTCAGACCCGTTGACTAGTAACCTCTCTCACAAGCGAGATATGAACAAACCCCATGGGTGTTGGATTCATTACAATCACATAGTGATGTGAACTAGATTATTGACTCTAGTGCAAGTGGGAGACTGTTGGAAATATGCCCTAGAGGCAATAATAAAATGGTTATTATTGTATTTCCTTGTTCATGATAATTGTCTATTGTTCATGCTATAATTGTATTAACTGGAAACCGTAATACATGTGTGAATACATAGACCACAACATGTCCCTAGTAAGCCTCTAGTTGACTAGCTCGTTGATCAATAGATGGTTATGGTTTCCTGACCATGGACATTGGATGTCATTGATAACGGGATCACATCATTAGGAGAATGATGTGATGGACCAGACCCAATCCTAAGCATAGCACAAGATCGTGTAGTTCGTTTGCTAAGAGCTTTTCTAATGTCAAGTATCGTTTCCTTAGACCATGAGATTGTGCAACTCCCGGATACCGTAGGAATGCTTTGGGTGTACCAAACATCACAACGTAAATGGGTGGCTATAAAGGTGCACTACAGGTATCTCCGAAAGTGTCTGTTGGGTTGGCACGAATCGAGATGGGATTTGTCACTCTGTATGACGGAGAGGTATCTCTGGGCCCACTCGGTAATGCATCATCATAATGAGCTCAGTGTGACTAAGGATTTAGTCACGGGATCATGCGTTACGGAACGAGTAAAGAGACTTGTCGGTGACGAGATTGAACGAGGTATTGGGATACCGACGATTGAATCTCGGGCAAGTAACATACCGATAGACAAAGGGAATTGCATACGGGATTGATTGAATCCCTGACATCGTGGTTCATCCGATGAGATCATCGTGGAACATGTGGGAGCCAATATGGGTATCCAGATCCCACTATTGGTTATTGGCCAGAGAAGTGTCTCGGTCATGTCTGCATGGTTCCCGAACCCGTAGGGTCTACACACTTAAGGTTCGGTGACGCTAGAGTTGTTATGGGAAATAGTATGTGGTTACGGAAGGTTGTTCGGAGTCCCGGATGAGATCCCGGACATCACGAGGAGTTCCGGAATGGTCCGGCGGTGAAGATCGATATATTGGACGAAGGGTATTGGAGTTCGGAAGTGTTCCGGGGGTACCAGGCTATGGCCAGCATGACCGAAAGGTGTTTCGGGAGCCCCGGCAAGTGTTGGAGGGTCTCATGGGCCAAAGGGGAAGGGGCAAACCAGCCCACTAAGGGGTGGTGCGCCCCCCACACCCTTTCCCACGTTACTTGGGGAGGTGGGGCGCCTCCACCTGGCTTGGGAGGCAAGCCTCCACCTGCTTGGCTTGGGGGGCAAGTCTCCCTAGGATTTTCCCTAGGGAGATCCAATCTGCTTGGCCGCCGCCCCCTAGGGGAAACCCTAGGGCGCCTCCCCTCTCCCCTTGCCCTTATATATAGTGGAGGGGTGGGAGGGCAGTTGACCCTCTTCCCTGGCGCAACCCTCCCTCCTCATACACCTCCTCCTCCTCCTCCGTAGTGCTTAGCGAAGCTCTGCCGGAGAACCACGAGCTCCATTGCCACCACGCCGTCGTGCTGCTGGAGTTCTCCCTCAACTTCTCCTCTCCCCTTGCTGGATCAAGAAGGAGGAGACGTCCCCGGGCTGTACGTGTGTTGAACGCGGAGGCGCCGTCCGTTCGGCGCTAGATCGGATCTTCCGCGATTTGAATCGCTGCGAGTACGACTCCATCAACCGCGTTCTTGTAACGCTTCCGCTTAGCGATCTTCAAGGGTATGAAGATGCACTCCCTCTCTCTTGTTGCTAGCATCTCCTAGATTGATCTTGGTGACACGTAGGAAAATTTTGAATTATTGCTACGTTCCCCAACATGGGTGTATTTCTTCAAGAGGAAGAGTGAGACCCAATAAACCGTCATTGACTTTGCAAATGAAGCCCAACGTCAACACAATGCAAAGATCTTGACAATAAGAAGTGACAACGGCACCGAGTTCAAGAACTACACCTTGGATGAGTTTCTTAGTGATGAGGGGATCAAGCATCAATATGCCGCACCTTACACCCCTCAACAAAATGGTGTTGCGGAGAGGAAGAACCGGACGTTGATGGATGCCGCAAGGACCATGATGGCGGAGTTCAAGTCTCCATACAACTTTTGGGCCGAAGCCATCAACACCGCGTGTCATGCATCCAATCGGCTCTACCTCCGCAAGGGCTTGAACAAGACTCCATATGAGATACTCACCGGTAACAAGCCCAACCTCAAGTACTTTCGGGTGTTCGGGTGTAAGTGTTTCATTCTCAAGAAAGGTGTTCGGTTGTCTAAATTTGAGGCTAGAGCATATGAGGGCACATTTGTTGGTTATGCTACAAACTCTCATGCTTACCGTGTCCTCAATAAATCCATGGGACTTATTGAGGAGACGTGTAACATGGAGTTTGATGAGAATAACGGCTCCCAAGTGGAGCAAAGTGGCACTTGTGATGTAGGTGATGAAATTCCTCCTCAAGCCATAAGAAGAATGGGTGTTGGTTTTATCCTACCCATTGAGGAACCCCTTGTGGCCGAAGGAGAAGGACAATGCTCTACTCAGGTGGAGCCATCACCAACCCAAGGCCCACACGCTTCCGAAGAACAAAGTGAAGGCCCTCAACCTCATGAACAAGACCAAGGGCAAGATCATGCTCAAGACGGTGGTGACACACCTAGTGATGCCCAAGGTCAAGTTCTTTCCTCCGAGCAAGTTCAAGATCAAGAACAAGCTCAAGACGGCACTCAAGATGATCAAGTGACCGCTCCTCAACTCACCACCGAGGAGGAATTGGAGCGTCGTGCCGCCAAGATTGCTTCCAAGCTCTCCACCAAGGGTCATCTCATGAAGAATGTGCTGGGAAGCATTCAAAAGGGGGTAAGCACTCGTAGATAATTGGCAAACTATTGTGAACATCACGCGTTTATCTCTTGTGTGGAACCCCATAAGGTATATGAAGCTCTCGAAGATCCGGATTGGCTCAATGCCATGCATGAAGAACTCAACAACTTCGAGTACAACAAGGTGTGGAGATTAGTGCCAAGGCCAACGGAGAACCACAATGTCATTGGAACCAAGTGGATATTCAAGAACAAGCAAGATGCTCATGGGACCATCATCCGCAACAAGGCACGATTGGTGGCACAAGGCTACTCCCAAGTCGAGGGTATCGACTACGGTGAAACCTTTGCTCCCGTTGCTCACCTTGAATCTATTTGTTTGTTGATTGCTTGTGCTTCTCATCACAACTTTAAGTTGCAACAAATGGATGTGAAGAGTGCTTTTCTTAATGGTCCTATTAATGAGTTGGTTTATGTCAAGCAACCCCCCGGGTTCGAGGATCCCTACTGTCCCGATCATGTGTATCAACTCGATAAGGCACTCTATGGCCTTAAACAAGCCCCTCGTGCGTGGTATGACCACCTTACGGAGTTGTTACAAGATCGTGGGTTTGAAGTTGGGCTAATCGACCCCACTCTTTTTTACTAAGAAGGTCAAAGGGGAGTTGTTTGTGTGCCAACTATATGTCGAGGACATTATCTTTGGTTCCCCTAACAAAGCTTTCAATGAGGAATTTGCCGCACTCATGACCTCAAAGTTCAAGATGTCTTCCATGGGAGAGTTGAAGTTCTTTCTCGGTTTCGAAGTAAAGCAAAGAAGAGAAGGAACCTTCATCAACCAAGCCAAATACACTCAAGACATGCTCAAGAGATTCAAGCTAAGTGATGTCAAGCCGGCGTCCACTCCAATGCCCACCAAGTGCCAACTTGACATCGATCCCAATGGTAAAGCGGTGGATCAAAAGGTATATCGCTCCATGATTGGTTCATTACTTTACCTTTGTGCATCTAGACCGGATATCATGTTGAGTGTGGGAATTTGTGCACGTTTTCAAGCCGCACCTAAGGAAAGCCACTTTGTGGCGGTCAAGCGAATCTTTCGATATTTGGCTCATACCCCAAACTTTGGCTTATGGTACCCAAGAGGGGCAAACTTCAAGCTTGTAGGGTATTCGGACTCCGATTGGGCAGGAGACAAAGTGGATAGGAAGTCCACTTCCGGAGGGTGCCAATTCCTTGGTTGCTCTTTGGTAAGTTGGTCTTCTAAAAAGCAAAGTTGTGTGTCTCTCTCGTCCACCGAAGCGGAGTATGTGGCGGCCGGGAGTTGTTGTGCACAACTCTTATGGATGAGGCAAACTTTAAAGGATTACGGTGTCATTTGTGACAAAGTGCCTCTTTGGTGTAACAATGAAAGTGCCATCAAGATTTCTCTCAACCCGGTGCAACACTTCAAGACGAAGCATATTGAGATTCGGTATCACTTCATCCGGGATCATATTAGGCGAGGGGAGATCGAGCTCAACTATGTGAACACTCATGATAACCTTGCAGATATTTTCACGAAGCCGTTGGATGAAGCAAGATTTCGCGAGTTAAGGCATGAGCTAAACATCATTGATTTGAGCAATGTTGCTTGAACACTTGCATTCCCCACCATACTCGACTTGTTATCTTGTTTAGGTGTAGGCATGGACATAGGGGGAGTGTTGTTCTCTTAATGAACTCTCCCTCCCCTTATTATGCATAAATTGATCAACTCTTTCACATTAGCCATTTTTGATGGTACTTGTGCTTCAAAGACGAGTTTTGGTCATGGGCCCAAGGATAATTCTTTGTGGTGCCATACCAATTGACTCAAACATAGGTGGCCTCGGCCACCGCCCTCTCTTGTAGAGGTGTGTGGTTCTTGTCCTCTTGCTGGTGCTTTTGTTGCTTTGTGTTTGCTCTCTCTTCTTGCCGTTTGTTTTTCTTTGTCTTTTGAGCTAAGCCTTTGTGTCTAGTCTTTGGAGTAGTGGCTGGGCGGTACTACTGCTGGTGGTGCACGGTACTACCGCTTATGTTGACAAGCGGTACTACCGCCCACTCGAGCGGTACTACCGCTGGGGGTGGGATCAGGGGGTTATGTCGGGGCAGGGGGAGGTTTCTCCTCCCCATACCCATTCGCACCGCCCCTTCGTCCCTCTCCCTCTCTCCAGCGACTCCACGCCGCAGGAGGGCTCCGGCGGGCCGCCGTCTCCTGGCCATCCCTCTCCATTCCCTTCGGTGGAGTCGATCCCCACCTCGTCCTCTTGCCATGGATGCCGGCATTGCCCTCGTTCCTTCTCTCTTTTTTGTCTAGTTCTCAGATCTAGCATTTTTGGGGCAATAGTGGTTGCATCTCTAGATTTTTGGCTAAATCTCGGCTTGAGTAGTTTGGAGAAGGCGTCTAGACTCTGTGGATTAAGTTTTGGTAGGATTATTTTTGAATTTGGCAGTCCTGTAGTGCTGGATCTGACCACGGCAGTAGGAACCGCCGGTTCCCAGTCTTGCGCGGTACTACCGCTCCCGCTGGGGTAGTACTGCCGCCTATGGCCAGCGGTACTACCGCTGCCTGCCAGATTCTATCATTCCCCTACCTCTGTTTGATCCATGTTGTTTTTTTTGGAGGCTTACGCTTTTTCTTTCGTGTTGGTTTTTCTGTTCGTGTGTTTGGTTCCAGGTGGTGAACGTCCTGAGGAGCAAGTCCGCCGTGTCAACCCCGGTCGTGCAACCTCAAAGCGCTACCGCATCTCTGAGTCAGTAGGTGCTTCCTCAAGTGCGGCTCCTCCGCCTCAACATCAGAGGAAACTTGCCAACAGGCCGAAGCCAAGGGGCAAGACTGTGACTGAGTTGTCTGCTAAGGAGTTCTGGGAAAGGCGTCGCCGCAACCCCTACGCGGAAGACCAAGAACCCAATTTTGTCAACCGCCCGTTCTGGAACCGCTTTCAGTTTGCCATCTACTTTGATGTGATCAAGGCCAAGAAGAATCTCTTTGTTAGTGTTCGCTCCATCGACACGGATGCCATGGAGAAGGATCCTGAATACTTTGGTGAAGCTCTTCAGATGTGCACTCAGCTCAACATTCTCAGAATCATGCAATTCAACAAGGACTTTGATGCAGATTTGGTGGCTCAGTTCTATGCTACTGTCCATCTTGGAACTGATGAAGAAAGGACTCTGACCTGGATGACAAATGGCAAGTTACTGTCTGTCAAGTGGAAGGCCTTCATGGAGTTACTTCATGTGGAAGATCGCGGGCTTGAGACTCCTGTCGGCTTTCGCCCTCACCACAACGTCAACTCCACTCACAAGCAAGCCCTCTGGCCCTACTGCACTGTGAAGGTTCACCCTGTGACTAAGAAGGAAACCTATGAGTTGTCTACCTACCTGGACATCCTTCATCGTGTCTTTCGAGAGACCCTCTTTCCTCGCATCGGGAATCTGGATATGGTCCACTCCTATCTCGTCGATATGCTTCTCTTCTGCCAGCATGAGAAGGAAGAAAACACTGGCGAGTCCCTGGACATTTCTCATGTTATGTGGTCTGAACTTCTCACTGCCATTTCTGAGCGCAAGTGCCCGATCTATGGTCCGTTTATCATGCTGCTCATTGAGAAGGCCTGGGCACGTGTCCATCCCCAGGTGATGCTGGAAACTGGAGAATTGGTCTCTCATGAGATCAAGCGTCTGAGGAAGAAGGACAGTTGGGGCGTCCCAGCCCCTAAATCCGAGGGTCCATCTACTGCTGCTGACATGGAGACCGAGGATGGGACTGAGGCCGATGATGACGATGAGGATTATGAGCCTTCTGGGACAGAGCCCTCTTGGGCAAAGAAGATCAAGCGCAAGATGAAGAAGCTCTTCTGCATGGAGTCTCGTGGTCAGTACATGACTCATGTGGCTGAGAAGAAGGCCAGGGGCGTCACAAGGAGCTCATGCGTCAGCTAGGTGCGACCGTTGTCAGTGGGTCTGAGGGCCAGATCACTGAGGAAGAGGAGTGGATTCAGCAGCACTGTTCGTGGACCGATTCCGACACCGAGCAGTTTCCGACTGAGGATGGCAGTGCAGATGACCCTGCTGGGATGTGATGAGAGAGCTCCTCAGTTTGCCTTCACCTGGAGCCGTAGCGTCGCTCTTTTCCCTTTTGGTGTCTCGATGCCAAAGGGGGAGAGAGCTTAGGGATTTGCTTTATGGTGTCAACGTTTTCTGTGTTGTGTCGTTGTGTTTTCTCGTGATTTGCCTTAGTTGGTTGTGTGCCAGTAAGACCTAAGTTCCAGATATATGGTGTAAGACATATGCTACCTTATCTTTATCTATGTCTTTCTAGTACTTTGGTATCTTATGAGTTGCTTGTCTATCATGTTATATTACCTGCTCTCATGTATCCTATGCTTAGGTTGTTGGACTATAAAATATAGGGGGAGTGTTGATCCTAATGTGTGTGTCCTACATTCCAAAGGCACTACCAACTAGGTGCACACATTCAGGGGGAGCCCGTCTATATTTTGTAGTTCTAAGTTTCTTTACTTTCATGATATATCCTTTTGCAAATCCCTGGTTGTCATCAATCCACCAAAAAGGGGGAGATTGTTAAGGCATATCTCTCTAGATGTAGTTTTGGTGATTCATGACAACATGTTTGCGGACTAATCGTGTGCTTTGAGCATTTCAGAGATTCATCATTTGGCACGAGACGATTTCTTTCCCCTCGGAGTGTCATTCAAGACGGTGTAGCTCTTTCGCTTCTTTTGGTGGATTAGTTTCGTAGGAGTCACCATACTATCAAGAGGGGGTCCGCTTTGGTAAGGCTAGGGTGGAATCAACATGTACACATCCTCTTTGCACCCTCTGAGCCTTTCCGCTTCATTGGAGTTTTCTTTCCTCTCTCTTTGGGCTGAGTCTGGTCCCAGCGGTAGTACCGTGGTACCCAGCGGTAGTACCGCTTAGGGGTCACAAGCGGCAGTATCGCTCTGCAGCGGTAGTACCCCTGGTGGGTCCTCAGCAGTAGTACCGCTACGGTACCAGGCCCCTACCGCGTCGACTCGAGGGGTCTTTTTCGTGTCGGATTGTGCGGTACTTCGCAGCGGCAGTAGAGCGGCAGTACCGCTCTTAAGCGGTAGTACCGCCCTACCACCACGGCAGTACCGCCCATGTCCGTATCTCCCTTGCCCTCCAATCTCCATGGTAGTACCGCCGTGGGAGCGGTAGTACCGCTGGTCTCAGCGGTAGTACCGCTGCCTTATGCGGTAGTACCGCCCTCCGCGGGGCTGTTGTGGGGGGTAACGGTTGGATTGTTCCCCCCACTATATAAAGAGGTCTTCTTCCCCATAGTTGAACTACCTCTTCCCCCAAAAGCTCCATTGTTGCTCCAAGCTCCATTTTTGCCCGATCTCTCTCCCTAGCCAATCAAACTTGTTGATTTGTTCGGGATTGGTTGAGAAGGCCCCGATCTACACTTCCACCAAGAGAAATTTGATTCCCCCCACTTATCCCTAGCGAATCTTGTTACTCTTGGGTGTTTGAGCACCCTAGACGGTTGAAGTCACCGCGGAGCCATAGTCCATTGTGGTGAAGCTTTGTGGTGTCGTTGGGAGCCTCCAATTAAGTTGTGGAGATTGCCCCAACCTTGTTTGTAAAGGTCCGGTCGCCGCCTTCAAGGGCACCAATAGTGGAATCACGGCATCTCGCATTGTGTGAGGGCGTGAGGAGAATACGGTGGCCCTAGTGGCTTCTTGGGGAGCATTGTGCCTCCACACCGCTCCAACGGAGACGTACTTCCCCTCAAAAGGAAGGAACTTCGGTAACACATCCTCGTCTTCACCGGCTCCACTCTTGGTTATCTCGTCCCTTTACTTTCGCAAGCTTACTTGTGTTAAATCCCTTGCTTGCTTGTGTGCTTGTTGTCATTGCATCATATAGGTTGCTCACTTAGTTGCATATCTAGACAACCTACTTTGATGCAAAGTTTAAATTGGTAAAAGAAAAGCTAAAATTGTTAGTTGCCTATTCACCCCCCCTCTAGTCAACTATATCGATCCTTTCATCGGGGCAGGGGGCGACGGCGGTGATGCTAGGCTAGGCAGCGGCCTGGCGACCCAGCGGTGGTGCCCGACGGCGGGCGAGGTGGCGGAGTTGCTCCTTGGCGGCGGGGTGGCTTGGTGGCGCGGGGTGGCCGGCGGCGCGCCCCCGGCCTAGATCTGGCCCTGCGGACCCTATCTGGGTCCTAGCGGGCCGGCCCCCGGCGTGGCTTCGATGTCTTCCTGCGTGGTGCGGAGGAGGAGCAGCTTGGACCGAGGGCAGCGGCGCCGACGGCATGCCTGTTGTAGTGCGAAGGCGGGAGCTTTATGGGCTACTGAGGGGCCAGCCGGACATGTGGGTCCATGGGCCTGGTTTCCTTCTACTATTGCGTCCGGTCGGCTACCATCGTTGACGGTGGAGGTTGAGCCCTCCCTCGTGCCGACGGTGCTGCTGCCCCTAGTCCCGGCTCCTCTTCTTCGCTGTGCAGGCCTCACTTCGTGGGGCCGTGGGGATACGGCGTGGGAGGCTTCAAGACCGTGTTGGCGCAGAATGGTGGTCAGTTTGGTGGCGGGCTCCGGAGTGCCCGAGGTGAAGGTTGGGATCGGGAGAAATCCCTGTCGGCCTAGTCGATACCGACTCGGTGGCGCCTGAGGGTGTCGCTGGACCTTCATGGAGGGTGTCGGGGGCTACCCTTCCTTTCTCCTCGTTGCGTATCGGGGGAAACCCTTGGCAGCAATGTCGTCATCGTCGTGTCCCTTCCCGGAGGTGTTGATTGGTATCGACGCTTTGGAGTCTAGGAGCTTGGTGGGAGATCTCCGGTGGGCGCAGTGGTCGCGAGGCTTCTTCGTTTTTGTCGATCCGTCGTTGTCGACATTTGTTCCTTTTGTATTTTCTCCGTCGTTTCTTTTGGACGTGATTGTGCTGCTTCCACCCCAGCACCTATCGTTGGTTGTATCGGTTGGTTATTTTGTAATACAAAGGGGGAGGGCTTTTTCGGAATGTCTTCAGCAAGGAAATAGTGTTAGATCACAGGTTTTCATCAAAAGAGAAGGACTCAATAAGCTCCGGAAAATGCCTTCAGCAAGGAGCGTAAACCGGAAGGCCAAACCTAAGAGATTTTCAGAATTTAAAATTTAGTACTCAAAGAGCACCACCATAGACAAAGTCTTCTACACACCATAAAATTATCTAATATTGTCATATGGGGAAGCAACTTTCCTCATTTTGGAATAAGGTCTCTCCGGCCTCTCCCTACCTCGACGACATTCGGTTCGGCTCCGTCAAAGGGTCTGTGAGAGTTTGTGTCAGCAAATCTATTGGCTCTCTTTGGATACTGGTAATTCGTGTGTATCAAGAACCCCTGTTTATAATTAATAAAGAATGAAAAAGGCAAATCCTGTGATTAGTCCATATTAACCCTGTTTGCAAGCACACGAGTGGTTAATATGGACTAATCACAGGATTTGCCTTTTTCATTCTTTATTAATTATAAACAGGGGTTCTTGATACACACGAACACACGAGTGGTTAATATGGACTAATCACAGGATTTGCCTTTTTCATTCTTTATTAATTATAAACAGGGGTTCTTGATACACACGAATTACCAGTATCCAAAGAGAGCCAATTAGCACCGTCAACAATCGGCAAGCACCAAACATTAGTACGTAAAATATTTTTCTGTCTTCAACCAGGATATCTTCGAATTCTCATTTGCCCCAGTCAATTTAATTGCCATTTTGTTAAAAAAAAAGGAGATAAATTCTGTCCTAAGCATATTGCTTTGATGAGGCTTCGAGCAAGCAAACATTGCTTCACATTTTGATAAAAAATTATGAAACTGTTTCTCGTATAGGTGTTGTAAGTTGTAACACTTAATTGAACTGCTTCTATGATCCAAATCAAGCGCTCCGGTGGTAGTCACTAGTCAACCAAATATGGTCAACAAATAAAGGCCTTCCGAAATTCGCTCCTGCTGAAAGCAAACTATTCTTGCGAAATAGTAGTGCATTTAAAAGTGACCACGTGCTTAGCTCATACAAAGATACCTTTTGTCAACCCTCCCACCCAGAGTTAGAACTTCCATATGTTTTGTCACTTCTGCCACATTGCTGCAATAGGCTATGACAAACTATACTTGGACTGGTGTATTTAAAAGTCATCTTAGTTCATATACAAAGTAGCAAAGATACTATCCAGCGAAAGTGGCTGCTCGGGCAACAAAGAAGTGTACCTTCTAAAGAATTATTGTATTCTGAAAGACAAATGATGATTCAACCAAGTCGTAAAGGAGAATGTTGAACGCTCAATCCCCTTACCAATAGCGTACCTTTTAAAAATACAATTTTACTGTGGAAGAGAAATGATGTTTTGACCAAGTCATTGGAGGAAAATGTTGAACGCTCAATCATCTATCTCCTTTAAGAAGTGTTGCTATCATTCCCGACCTCAACGTCAACATTTCTCTTGTCCGTCGGAAATGAGGACTTTCGTATATTTCGTCACTTGTGTCACAATATGTAATACTATGCTCATAATTGTGATATAATGGTGTATTTAAATATCAGTACCTGCTTAGCTGACACAAAAGACTATTTGTTACAAGTATTTTTTTCAGTATACCTCCTAAGAAACAATGTTCCATGAAAAGTATGCTCAATTATTTATTCCCTTTAAAGTGTTGGTAACGTGTTGCTTTCATAAATCCTTCATTCCCTTTGTACTCAACATTTTGATCAATCAATCTTTATTAAGGAGTACATAAGTTTTGTAGGATATTTTTTATGGCAACAAGTTCATAAATAAGATTACAACACACTGGTTGTTTATAAAGGTAACGGTAGATCAATCAATCTTTATTAAGGAGAAAGCATATAACCAAGTGCATACATTGCAACAAACGCGTGCACCCATGGGCACATACCGCATTTCTACTTCAAAGATACCTACAGTTGGTAATTTTACGTAATGCAACATGGTACAGATACACAAAGCTCTGAAGCTCTCTGATAACAAAGGTGGCAGAGAAGCAAACAAGGAATGTAATTACTAACACAGTGATCTCTTCATTTGTAGGATGCTTTTCTGTACCATACGAGGAGGGCTGGTTGTCATTTGAATGAAGGTTGGGAGCCACAGATGAGTGGAAAGATAAGAGTGGATCACTAAGGAAAGACTGCTCATTGAAAGTGGAGAGTTGCCTAGTGTTTGGGACCTTCCCTGAGAGAAGCGGGTTGTATGAAACATTGAATTTGCTCAGTTTGGACAGCTTGTCTAGGCTTGATGGGAGTGCACCGGAGAAATTATTCCAAGACAAATCGAGGCTCCTGAGGGAATCCAGATGACCAATTTCGAATGGAATCTGACCAGAGAGAGAATTGCCGGATAAATTTAGAGCAACTAGCTAGTTGCATCCAACCAATTTCTGATGGTAGGTGTCCAGAGAGGCGGTTCCCATCAAGCAGGAGCAATCTAATGTTCTTCATTGCGCCAATTGTGGAGGGTATCTCTCCAGACAGTAGGTTTCCTGACAGCTGAACATACCCTAAGGCCGTTCGTAATGGTGAAGTTACTGGAAGTATGTCATACCCCATGAGGAGCCTGTTCCACATTGTTAGGCAGTTCTTCTGGGAGATCATCATTGATTCAACAAAGTCAAACTCTGAATAACTCGCCGGCACCCACCGGTACACAGGTAAACATTTACTCGTCGCGGACTTGATCAGTGAAGGATTGCTTCGATTCTTGACAAAGGTTGGACTGGGATTCCTCCCCATACTTGCCATCTCCGGTGGGATTTTGCCGGATATCCTGTTTCCGACAAGGTTGAGCCAGAGCAGGCTAGTACAGTTTCCTATCTCCCTTGGGATCTCTCCTGAAAGTTGGTTCTCAGCCAGCATCAACAAGAGAAGCGATGTTAGATTACCAATCTCTGGTGGGATCTTGCCAGAGAGGCTGTTGAATGACAAGTCGAATGCTTGGAGCCTCATAAGTCGTCCGTATGATGGTGGGATTTTACCATAGAAGTTATTATATGCAAGCACGAGGGATTCGATGCTCATCATGCTAGCGATCTCACTAGGAAGCTTGCCGGAGAATCTGTTAAAGCTGAGGTCAAGGAAGATGAGGTTTGGCAACTGTAAAATGCCAGAGGAGACAATGCCTCCACTGTAATTATTCTCTTGAAGCGCAAGGCTCTTCAGGCTCGTCAATTTTCCAAGGACTTGTTGCACCTCCCCTCCAAAATTATTGTCACTGATCTCCAGAAATTTTAGGTTGGTGCAGTTCATCAGCTCAAGTGGTATCTTGTGATGGAACTGGTTGCTCGAGAGAACCAGCTCCTCGAGCCCCGCAATCGAGCCAATTCCTGGTGGTATAGATCCACCAAAGCTATTGTTCCATAAGGACAGGGATCTCAAGTTTGAGCAATTGGCAATTGAATTTGGGAAATTGCCAGACAGTTGGTTGCTGGAGATGTCCACAACCTGCAGCTTGCACCCCTTTGGAAACGTGCTGGAAGGAATGCTCCCTGTGAGGTTGTTCTTCGAGGCTTTGAACCGTGTAAGCTTTTCGATCCCTTCCCATACAGCCTTTCCAGTGAATTGATTCCAGCTGAGATCAACGTCAGTGAGCTTGGTGCAGCCACTGAACAGCCCACTTATCCTGCCTGTGAGGTTATTGTTGGAGACCGTGATGACACTGAGGTTGCCGCAGATGGCCGGGAAGTTTTTCCTAATGTTGCCCTGGAACCGATTCTAAGATAGATCTAGTATGCGTATGTTGGTCAGGGTGGACACATCGAGGGCGCCACCGATGAGGTTGCTTGATAAGTTGAGGTACTGGAGGTCCCAGCAGTGCTTGAGATCAGGATGGAGTTGACCAGTGATACTGTTTGTCGAGAGATCGAGGTGCGTGAGCCGGGTGAGGCGCGAAAAGTTACCGAAGGATGGTCCGGCAATGTTGGAGCTCGAGAGGTCGAGATAAGTGACACGCCCTGCTGCATCACACTCAACGCCTTGGAGACGGCACGGCGAGGCCTCTGTCTCAGACCAGGTGTCATAGGCGCCACGGTTGATCGGGTTTTGCGCCTTCAGGAAGTTCTTCAGCTCACGGAGCACCTCCTTGTCACTATGCCCAAGAATCACCTCAGCTGTTGCGCCAAATTAAACCAGAGGCAATTAGATAGGATTAAGCAGGAAATGTACAGTGTGATCATACAAACAGGGGCCGTACCGATGATAAGTGCTTGGCAAAAGGCACTCAGAATATGGTGAAAAACGGCCATGGAGGATAAAGAAACAAGTGACTTCTGTTTGCAGCTTGTACAACAGCTTTATTGGTTCCCATCCTTGTGGACAAAAGAGCATTCATCTCCAAAATTGTGTGGCCAATTCTGAGATTTCACCATCATGAAAGTGTCTTTGGGGCCAAGGCAACCGGTCACCTAGTTACCTGTCTTTGGGGGCAGTCAAACTGGCCAAGTACAGCTGCCCTATAGTGGATGTTTGGATCCTTCCCTTCGCTGGAACCGGATTTATTGGATATGTAGAATTCTCCAATATTGTTCTTCTCCAAAGTTGTTTGGAAGCTCCTGAGGTATCTCTTATCTTGCAGTCGTCAGTTTTCCTGGACAGAAGAATTTTTGTTGTGATCTCAATGTTTGGCCGCTTCAGTTCTGGGATATTTCTTATTTGCGTTTGCTGGAAATGAATGTCTTGTGCGGTGTCATTCTGCCTGTGAACTACAACCTTTTTTATATTTTTAGCATTAAAAAGACAAAACAATAAGATATAGATCGCTGTAAGAGAATATATATTTAGTTAAACCCATAAATATTAGATATATTCATCTTTGATATTCAAGTTTGTGACTCTTACTCCCTCTGATTCATATTAGTTGTCGCTGAAACGGATGTATCTAGACGTATGTCAGTGCTAGATACATCCGTTTGAGCGACAACTAATTTGGGTCGGAGGGAGTAGTTAATTACCGAAAAAGACTTTCGGCCCGCTTTATATATAAAGCAAACCGCCTGAGCCAAACATCCAACAAAGGTTCACACCACACACACACGAAGAGTCAACACAAACACATAGTATCAGAGTAGTTAATTTATGCAGCTAACTAAAAATTTTAAGTGGGATAAATGTTTATTATAATCAAAAGTTTTCCTATGATTTAAAATCCTGATGGGCTATTTTGATTTTTCTAATAAAAATCAATTTTAATAATAATGGTTATGTTTTAATGGGTTTATATAATCATGAGCTACTCTTTAGTTTTGCT
Source organism: Triticum aestivum (assembly GCF_018294505.1). Classification (NCBI taxonomy): domain Eukaryota; kingdom Viridiplantae; phylum Streptophyta; class Magnoliopsida; order Poales; family Poaceae; genus Triticum; species Triticum aestivum. The sequence goes on from NC_057814.1 coordinate 547,112,052, forward strand.
GTTTGATATTTAGTTATCTTAGAAAGACATATTACACACCTATACATTCTTATCTAAAATTGTGGCCAAAAGACCATTCTTCTCCAAAATTGTGTGGCCAATTCTGAGATTTCACCATCATGAAAGTGTCTTTGGGGCCAAGGCAGCCGTTCACATAGTTACCTGTCTTTGGGGGCAGGCAAACTGGTCAAGTATAGCTGCCCTGTAGTGGATGTTTGGACCCTTCCCTTCGCTGGAACCTGATTATTTGGGTATTTAGAATTCTCCAATATTCATCTGTTCTGTTGATTCTTCTCTAAAATTGTGGCCAAAAGCCCATAAGTGCATTCTTCTCCAAAATTGCATGGCCAGTTCTGAGATTTCACCATCATGAAAGTGTCTTTGGGGCCAAGGCAACTGTTCTTGTAGTTACCTGTCTTTGGGGGCAGGCAAACCGGTCAAGTATAGCTGCCCTATAGTGGATGTTTGGATCCTTCGCTGGAACCGGATTAATTGGGTATTTAGGATTCTCCAATATCCATCTGTTCTGTTGATTCTTCTCCAAAGTTGTTTGGAAGTTCCTGAGAAATCTCTTATCCTGCAGTTGTCAGTTTTCCTGGACACGAGAATTTGTGTTGTGATCTCAATGTTTGGCCGCTTCAGTTATAAGATATTTCTTATTTGCGTTTGCTGGAAATGAATGTCTTGTGAGGTGTCACTCCGCTCGTGAGCTACAACCCTTTTTATACTTTTAGCATTAAAAAGACAAAATTATAAGATATAGATCGCTGTAAGGGAATATATATTTAGTTAAATCCCATAATATTAGATATATCCATCTTTCATATTCAAGTTGTAAGTTAATTTATGAAGCTAACTATATTTTTTAAGTTGGAATTTATTATTATTATATTCTGGTAAAATTTGGGGGAAATTCTGTCGTGAGTCTCCCCCTGGACCCCCTCTTCCTTTTATTGCTCCTTTTCAGTTTAGTACCTGTACAACCTGAGAGTTACAAACACACACACACACACACACACACACGCGCGCTCGAACACCAACACTCCTTAGCATATTACTTTGAGGGCTTCGAGCACAAAAGCAAAGTATGAGAAAGCAAAGTGATTTACAAACACATACACAAAAGCAAAGTATGAGAAACAGTCTCATTTGTAAGTACTGATCCTTAGTCGATTTGTTTAATTGTCATTTGCTAAAAAACAGATAAATTCTGGCCTAAATATATTACTTTGAGGGATTCGAGCAAACAAACATTGCTTTTGTAAATCCTTAATTCCCCTTGTACTAAACATTTTGATCAAAAATTACGAAACTGTTTCTCATATATGTGTTGTAAGTTGCAACGCTTGACTCCAAAACTGAACTGCTTCTATGATCCAAATCAACCGCTCCAGTGGTAGTCACTAGTCAACCAAATATGGTCAACAAATGACGGCCTTCCGAAATTCGCTCCTGTTGAAAGCAAACTATTCTTGTTGAATAGTAGTACAAAGATACCTTTTGTCAACATTTCTCGCTCCCACCCAGAGTTAGAACCTCCATATATTTTGTCACTTCTGCCGCATTGCTGCAATAGGCTATGATAAACTATACTTGGACTGGTGTATTTAAAAGTCAGCTTAGTTCATACAAAGTAGCAAAGATACTATCCAGCGAAAGTGGCTGTTCGGGCAACAAAGAAGTGTACCTTCTAAAAATTTATTTTATTCTGAAAGACAAATGATAATTCAACCAAGTCGTAGAGGAGGATGTTGAACGCCCAATCCCCTTACCAACAAAATAGCGTACCTTCTAAAAAGATTATTTTACTGTGGAAGGGAAATGATGTTTTGACCAAGTCATTGGAGGAAAATGTTGAACGCTCGATCATCTATCTCCTTAGTGTTGGCAGCATTCCCTTGACCTCAACGTCAACATTTCTCTTGTCCGCCGGAAATTAGGACTTTCGTATATTTCGTCACTTGTGTCCCAATAGGAAATATTATGCTCATAATTGTGATATAACGGTGTATTTAAATATCAGTACCTGCTTAGCTGACACAAATGATTATTTGTTAAAAGTGTTTTTTAAGTATACCTCCTAAGAACATGAAAAGAACGCTCAATTATTTATTCCCTTTAAAGTGTTGGTAACGTGTTGCTTTCATAAATCCTTCATTCCCTTTGTACTCAACATTTTGATCGATCAATCTTTATTAAGGAGTTCAGCACAATGGTTAACACAACTTGCAACATAAGTTTTGTAGGATATTTTTATGGCAACAAGTTCACAAATAAGATTACAACACACTGGTTGTTTATAAAGGTAACAGTAGATCGATCAATCTTTATTAAGGAGAAAGCAGATAACGAAGTGCATACATTGCAACAAACGCGTGCACCCATGGGTACATACCGCATTTCTACTTCAAAGATTCCTAAAGTTGGTAATTTTACGTAATGCAACATGGTACAGATACACGAAGCTCTGAAGCTCTCTGATAACAAAGGTGGCAGAGAAGCAAACAAGGAATGTAACTACTAACACAGTGATCTCTTCATTTGTAGGATGCTTTTCTGTACCATACGTGGAGGGCTGGTTGTCATTTGAATGAGGGCTGGGAGCCGCAGGTGAGTGGAAAGATAAGAGTGGATCACCAAGGAAAGACTGCTCATTGAAAGTGGAGAGTTGCCCAGTGTTTGGGACCTCTCCTGAGAGAAGCGGGTTGTACGAAACGTTCAATGTACTTAGTTTAGACAGCTCGCCTAGGCTTGATGGGAGTGCGCCGGAGAAATTATTCCAGGACAAATCGAGGCTCTCGAGGGAATTCAGGTGACCCACCGTGAATGGAATCTGACCAGAAAAAGAATTGTTGGATAAATTTAGAGCAACCAGTTGCATCGAACTTATTTCTGATGGTAGGTGTCCAGAGAGCCGGTTGCCATCAAGCAGGAGCAAGCTAATGTTCTTCATTGCGCTAATTGTGGAGGGTATCTCCCCGCTCAGTAGGTTTCCTGACAGCTGAACATATCCTAAGGCTGTTCGTAATGGTGAAGATACTGGAAGTATGTCATACCCCATGAGGAGCCTGTTCCACATGGTTAGGCAGTTCTTCTGAGACATCATCATTGATTCAACAAAGTCAAACTCTGGATAACTTGCTGGCACCCACCGGTAAACAGCAAAACATTTACTCGTGGCAGACTTGATCAGTGAAGGATTTCTTCGGTTCTTGGCAAAGGTTGGACCGGGGTTCCTCCCCATATTTGTCATCTCAGGCGGGATTTTGCCGGATATCTGGTTTCCGACAAGGTTGAGCCAGAGCAAGCTAGTACAGTTTCCTATCTCTCTTGGGATCTCTCCTGAAAGTTGGTTCCCAGCCAGCATCAACAAGAGAAGCGATGCCAAATTACCAATCTCTGGTGGGATCTCGCCGGAGAGGTTGTTGTACGATAAGTCCAATGCTTGGAGCCTCAAGAGCCGACCATATGATGGTGGGATTTTACCAGAAAAGTTATTATTTGCAAGCACGAGGGATTCGATGCTTGTCATGCTAGCAATTTCATTAGGCAGCTTGCCGGAGAATTTGTTAAAGCTGAGGTCAAGATAGATGAGGTTTGGCAACTGTAGAATGCCAGAGGAGACAATGCCCCCACTGTAATTATTCCCTTGAAGCACAAGGCTCTTCAGGCTGGTTATTTTTCCAAGGACTTGTTGCACCTCCCCTCCAAAGGTATTGCGACTGATCTCCAAATTTTTTAGGTTGGTGCAGTTCATCAGCTCAAGTGGTATCTTGTGATGGAACTGGTTGCTCGAGAGACCCAGCTCTTCGAGTCCCGCAATCGAGCCAATTCCTGGTGGTATAGATCCACCAAAGCTATTGTTCCATAGGGACAGGGTTTTCAAGCTTGTGCAATTGGCAATTGAATTTGGGAAACTGCCAGACAGTTGGTTGCTGGAGATATCCAGAGACTGCAACTTGCACCCCTTGGGAAACGTGCTGGAAGGAATGACCCCTGTGAGGTTGTTCGCTGTGGCCGTGAACCGTGTAAGCCTTTCGACCCCTTTCCATACAGCCTTTCCGGTGAATTGGTTCCAGCTCAGATCAACATCACTAAGCTTGGAGCAGCCACTGAACAGCCCACTTATCCTGCCTGTGAGGTTGTTGCTGGATACAGCAATAACACTGAGGTTGCGGCAGATGGACGGGAAGTTTGTCCTAATGTCACCCTGGAACCGATTCTGGGATAGATCCAGTATGCGCAGGTTGGTCAGGGTGGACACATCAAGGGCGCCACCAATGAGGTTGCTTGATAAGTTGAGGTACTGGAGACCCCGGCAGTGCTTGAGATCTGGATGGAGTTGGCCAGTAATACTGTTTGCTGAGAGATCGAGGTGCGTGAGCCGGTTGAGGCGTGAAAAGTTACCGAAGGACGGCCCAGCGATGCTGGAACTCGAGAGGTCGAGATAACTGACACGGCCGGCCGCGTCACACCCAACGCCTTGGAGACGGCATGGCGAGACCTCGGCCTCCGACCAAGTGTCATAGGCGCCACGGTTGATCGGGTTTTGCGCCTGCAGGAAGCTCTTCAGTTCGCGGAGCACCTCCCTATCACTTTGCCCCAGGATCACCTCAGCTGTTGCAGCAGCGCCATATTAAATCAGAGGCCATCGTTAATCTGGATTAAGCAAAAAATGCAACGTAACGTGCGACTGATCACACAGGCAGGAGGATTCCAATACATACCGATGATAAGTGCCTGGAAAAATGCACCGAGAATGTGGTGAAAAGCAGCCATGGAACAGGATAGAGAAACAAGTGTTAGGAGTTTGGTTTGCAGCTTGTACCTCAGTTTTTATAGGATCCTCATCCTTGTCGGCAGAACAGGACTACGCACGCGCAAAATTCTTCAAGAATCTGACGACTCTTCTGCAGACCACTTGTGAGATTTCACCATCAGTACCACTTGTCTCTCGGGCCAGGCCAACCGGTCAAGAACTGGATGTGTGAGTGTGTGATCCCCCTGACCCAGGATTCTTCAAAAGAGGTATAACTCTGGTGGTTCTTCTCCAAAATTGTTTGGCCCCTTCTGAGATATTTCCTATCTTGCATTTTTCAACTCACACAACTTGGACTACTAGCGATTTTCTTGAACACTAAAATCGTTTATTGTGATCTCAATTTATTCAAAAGGCCAGAGACCGATCTTTATAAAGGAAAGAAAATAGTTACAGTCGCAGCCGAAGTTCTAACTCAGCACCAAGATTGTGACATTGTGTTGAAGTAGGAGAGGAACAATCAACCAAAATGACAGCCACAAGAAACTGCGACCAGCATTGCCCTAGAGTTGAAAAGATGAAAGTAGCCTGTAGCTCTCCACACTCTCAAGTCTTCCCTGAGAGCCTCAAAAAACCCAGGGACCGAGCTATTGGAGTCATCGAAAAATTCTGGTATGATAGGGAAGTCTGCCTTAGCCTACTCGCGCACGCTGGTCTAAATTTGCTGCGAGAATCTGCAGTGGACGTCGCATTATTCGGCCAACTGAATGTTATCGGCCGTGAAGCCACGTTGATGAACAAGTACTCAAGTAGCCACATGAAGAACTTGCAGATGGGAGGGGGCTCTAGACTTCACATCGCTCCGGCAGTGGCAAAAGCCGGAATTGGCAGTGAAGAAGAGGCGGTAGGCCCTGCTCACGGTGAAAATGCCGTCAGTTGAGGCAAATCCTATTCAGGCCCGTTAGCTGGGTTCAAAAAATGATGCAGCCCCAGAATTCGAACCCGCGACCACCACGACCATATCATCACTAGGCCATCGGAGGACTAGTGCTTTCTAAGCTTTTTTCTTTCTTTTATTCCACATTTCAATCGCGGGGATCCCCCGGTTCTGAGAAGCTTCCCAAACCAGATTTTTACCGTTCGCTGGTCATTTCCAGGGCGGTTTTATTCGAGTTTCTTTTTTTCTTTTTCCTTTTTTAAAGATTCGTGTCTTCTGAAATAAAATGATAAACTTTTTTAAAATTCGATGGATTTTAAAAAAATGATAAAGTTTTTTCAAATTCTATGAAATATTTTGAAATTCGATGAGCTTTTTTAAAAATTCATGATTTTTTGAATTTAATGAACTTTTTAAAAATTCAATGAACTTTTTTTCAATTTTGTGAACTTATTTCGAAATCGGTGATTTAAAAAAATCAGTGAGATTTTTCAAAATAAATGAACATTTTCAAATTGGATGATTTTTTAAAAAAATCGATGAACTTTTTTCAAATTCGATGTTGTTTTTCTCAAAATCGAAGAACTTTTTTTCATGATTCGTGTTTTTTTACTTGTGCATATTTTTTTCCCAAATTTTGTGAACTTTTTAACCCACGAATATTTTTAATAAATCTATGAACTTTTTTTTATTTCATGAACATATTCAAAATCATTAAAAAAACGAAGACCGGTGTTTTTCCTGAACCAGCAGCGCGACACTATGGAAAATATACAACGAGGTGAGCTGATGGAGTGAACAGTTTTTTCTTCAACGAGTGAGCGAAAATGAATCGAGAGAGAGCAAGGGAGCGATGTTATAATGGGTCGCGGCCCACTGTTGGTCGTTGTAGGCGCCACTTCTCCAACGGGCGCCTACAGCGCCGACCAGGAGCTCCCGTCAGTGGAGGGTAGGGGTGGATTAACGAGCTACCCGGCTCGTTAAGCTCGTGCTCATTGAGGCTCGGTTCATTAAGCTTGTTAAGCTTAACAAGCAAAAAACTCTAATCGGCTATGTTCATTAATAGCTTGTTAAGCTCGCGAGCGGTCGCGAGAACTCGTTGACAGACATTACCCTTTTTGCTTTAGTTGTGATGTGTTTTTTATGAAGGAAGAAAGTTACCATATTAGGGGGTATGATAGTTATTGTCTCCTCTGGGCTAGGTTGGGTAGATTAGATCTAATAGATGGTTGAAGTGCCAAGCAATGTTGCCACATAACATAAAAATATGTGTTGTGTTGTATTAGCGAGCTTAACAAGCTACTCGTGAAACTCGTTAGCTCGCTACGTTTAACGAGCTGAAACCTGTGCTTGGCTTTGTTCATTAAAAAGTGAGCTACGAGCTTAACAAGCCGAGCTATCGAGTTTTCATTAAGCTTGCGAGCTGCGAGCTTTGATCCAGCCATAGTGGAGGGGGGCGATGTTGCTTTGTCTTTTTTCTGGATAGTGAGGCCCGCCCAGCTTGTGTGGGCCTTTGTGTCTTCTTGTTAGACTGTTTTGGGTTGGAACGAATCATGGCGCACTAGCTAGGTGAGATTTAAGTGTCCCCTCAAAAAGAAAGGGTGAGATTTAACCATTTCTCGTACGACGACGCGAGAATTAGCGACTCAAAATATATAAATCGTGTAAGGAAACACATGGATAGCACATTGAAGTCAATCTGTAAAATGAAGAAAATATGTAGTATGAGAATATGAATCACTATGTATTTAGGTCGTTGGAAGCATGTTATATGAACCAACAAAGCATGTTCATGTTAAGTTGATATGAAAGCAAAATTCAATGGGCAACGAAGCAAAATTCCTGGTAAACCGAAACTTACTTTTAGTCATGGGAAATAAAAATATGACCCTAATAAGTGCCACATGTCAGATACGAGCATATGGCAACTCTGAACATTTTTTATGACAAGTTAGTTATGCGAGGATGGCAACTGTAGTTGCCAAACATGACAACTTTCATGCTTCAGTTTATTTTTGATAGAAATATGCCTCGTGTCACTGGAATTTCCCATCCTTGTGTCATTGGAATTGCCATAGAAAAACTTCAGGGCCAGAGTGCCACGCACCTGACATGTGGCACTTACCACCTGAGTAAAAATATAGGAACAAAAGGTATTTTTTTAGTTACACTGCAAGCTAATTTTTGGTAATGTTGTGTACATATCTTGCTTCGTAGAGCATCTCCAACAGTTTCAGTGAAAAACTCTCCGTGGTGTCTATATAATTTAGAGGAAGTTCCCAGGGAAGGTCTTTTATCAGTATCTGTAAGAACTTCTAAAAGTGGTTTTTGGTGGTGGCGTAACGGTGACGACAAACTCCGATTGCGGCTCACAACGGACAATGGTGGTCGGTGGTTAGTGGCGGCGCGGCGGACGATGGTGATGGCGCAATGGTCGGCGACGACAGCGCGGTGGGTGTAGCGGCGGTGCGGCGGATGCAGGTCACGGTTAGCTGATGTCATTTTTATGCGAAGGGCCATCTTTCCGCTGATGGAGCAGAAGTTTGAGAGAATTTACAAGATCCCATCAAATTTTGCCCGGGAACTGTTGAAGAACTTTTTTTTTACCCAATTCTTCTTAAACGGTAGTCATTTTATGGATACGAAAACCTCGGACGGAACAAACTGCATGGCGGGAAAGATTATTTCGCTAGAGTTATCATCTTTATTAAAAAAAATAGAATTACTTCGCAGTACTAGTTTCTAGAGTGATGTCTACCAAGTGGTCTGCTTGGTAAGCTATCTACAAAAATATTGAAATCACGTGATGTCTGGAAAGTTATTGTACCTATACCTAGGGTTCAGCGTCGGTGGTGCACGGTTGCAAGGAAATAAAACGAAGGCGGTAGTGGTTTTTGATAAAAAAGGAAAAAGGACGAAGGTGTGTCCGCCGGGGAAACGAAACCGTGTCCTCTACGTGAGCCTCCCCCTTCCTTCCAACTGCGTGTATAAGCCATCAGATCCCCAAAGAAGTCTGTACCTTTTCCACCGAGGCCAACGGAACAACCAAGGAGTCTGTCTACCGATGTCGATGGCCGCCGCGCAGATCCACCGTAGTCGAGGCCTGCTGGTGGTTGAACACCCCACCAAGGGCAACTTCGTCTTCGAGTTCAACCTGAACCGTCTATTCTCCGGCGAACCCGACCAGGAGTTCCCACCGATTCTCAGCCTTCCCGACCCCGTCGCCAAGTTCAACAGCGTACAACCCACGGAAAACATGGCCATCACCGTCTCCGGCAACCTCATCGTTGCCGCCACCTCCCTGTCCCGGACTCTGCTCTACGACACCGACTCGCGCTCCGCCTCCACCGGCCCGGACATGCTGTCCGGCAAAATCGATATCCTCCTCGTCCCCGTCGCAGACGGTACGTTCTTCGCCATGTCCTTCTACCCGCACCTCGACGACACTCCCCACGCCGAGCTTCTGGCCAGCAACACGGACGACGCCGGCGGTCGCTTGGCCTGGCACCCCATCCCGGATCCACCGCTGTCGTCCATCCCTCGCCCTCGCTTCAAGAGGGAGTGGCACATCTCGGGCTACTTTGTCGCGGGCACACGCGTCTGGGTCTCCTTCTTGGATGAAGGCACTTTCTCCTTCGACACGGCGTGCCGCCGGTGGCGCAGGGAAGGCACCTGGAAGCTGCCCGTGACGGGCCGGGCCCTTTTGATCCCAGACTTCCTGGGCGGCGGCCGGCAGCTGCTCTTTGGCTTTTCCTCCGGGCATCGCCATTTTTGCGCCCGGCGGATGAAGGCCTCCGGTGATCATCAAGGCCTGGCCGGAGGCCATCCCCTCCCGGCTGGTCTGGCGTGCCAGATACTTCACAGAAGCACACACCGCCGCCTTTGCCTACTACGGGGCCGGCAGATTTTGCATCTCGACGGTCATCATCACCGGGTACTTCCCTCAAAAGCCTATCAACATGGACGAAGTGCTCAATCTACCACGCCGCGCCGTCTCCATCGTGGCCGTCGAGGTCACCCCGGGAATGCAGTTGATTAAGCGCAAACTCGAATGCTACTCCATGCCAGCAGAAGCGCATGTAGGGGACGTCATCTAGACGGATGTAGCCAAGCTCATGCATGGCCAAGGTTGATCCACGTTATAAAAAAAAAAGGCAACACGTTAGCTTTATCCCCTTTCTTGTTCCGACATTCTTCCATCCCGTCCTTAAGAGCATCTCCAACAGGCGCATAAAAACTGCTTCGCACGTTAAAATTTAGGTTTTTTTGGCGCCGAACATCTTCAGCAAAAGCTGTAAAAGAGTGCGCGCGCGAAAAAGGTTTGAGCACGCTCTAAAAAAGCGCAATCCGAATATGCAAATTTGGGGCGCTGGATTACGCGCGCGTTTTTGGACATCTGCTAAATCAATGTTGGGTACGGCGCGCTAAAAGTGCTACAGTAGTGCGCTAAAACTATTTTAGCGCGCGAAACTTTTGTGCGCCTGTTGGAGATGCTCTAATGATCACCAAAAGTCAAGAACTAAGATGCCGAAGCTGACTGCTGAACACATCCGCCTTCACCGAGTAAACTCCTCGAGATGCATACTCTGGAGCTTTGTAACCACTTGACAGTGCAAACAAAAGACCTTTTTTTCGAGAGTACGCGAATGTGTATCATATTTTTATAGAAGGCAAATTTGAATTATAAGAAGACTACCACTTGTTACGAACAACAAGCATAGTGCAAACACCACATCAGGCTAGTCCAGAAACTACCACCACCGACAACACAACTACAAAGCAAAAAAGCCTGTCCAAAAACAGATCTACATCGCCGCGTCTCGACCAACACCGGTTACCTCTAAAGGCAACAACAACTCCGGATGAACTTCCCTTGTCGACGCACCATCCACCCTTAGATGCCTAAAAGGAGGTGGCAAGTAGATGGCGGAACTTGGTTGGTCCAATAAAGGCATCGTCTTGGATTCACCAGCGATGATGTACATTGCGCCACTTAAGATCGTCTTGGACAGCGGCGAGCACCGTAAGTAGCACAACATGGAACCTCAAGACCGTGTCTTCAAGCGTGATGCTCCCAACAGAGTAGCAGCGTAGAAGACGCCGCCATCACGCCGATTCAACTCCAAACCTAGGCTTTCGCCTGAACACCGCTACCAATCCCAAGAGCAAACGGTGGAGATGCCAACACACCTCGACGATGCCTCCAAGGAGGGGAACGGCACCCACGAGCGCCGTCGCCGCTAGCACCGACCAAGCAGGGGCAGGAATTTCTTCCAGATCGCCACACACCTCTCCATCCCTTCCCTCCGGATTGGGCCCAAACCATCCAAGTTGGCACTCCGCCACCGCCGCAGCACTTAGCTAGCATAGCTGAGAAGTCAAGATCACCCAAGACCCGCACAGCTAGGAGCGCACAGCCCTACTTCTAGTACCTCCACAGTTGAAAACTCGCCAAGGGTCGCCGGACTGCACACCTAGCCATTAGGCCAACTCCCAGCACACGTCTATGCTGCGGCCCTACAGCCCATATTGGGCCCATCCGGCCCGAGCCACCACCTCCAACACCCATGACCACGAAGACCAGGAGGGGCGCCACAACGGAGGCCCCGAGAACCATGATGTGCTCGGCTGCTGCAAGCGCAACAACTCCTGGCCGAGCCCCGCCACGCCACCCAGGCCAATCCGCGCCGCCGCCTCATCTCGTATCGTCGCCTCCAGGAAGGGCCATCACGCCGCGATCGTCTCCTCCCAGGAACCCCAGCCACGCATCTCCGCCCCGATGGGCCGCTCCGCCATGTGCCGTCACACCAGCTCCAGATCTTGCAGCGAGCAGCGCCACATCTCCCACCACTGTGAGGGCCACGCCTGACCAGCGAGTGCGCACGAGCCAGATCCCGCCGCCGTCGGCCGCCAATGGGCTTTGCCCGCCGACGTGCGCCGATGGCGACGAGGGGGGAGGAGGGAGAGGGGGCGGCGGCGGTTAGGGTTTCCGCCTGAGCCGACCCTAGGGAGCGACATGGAGGAGGGGGCGGTCATGTAGCCAGCAAGTGAGGTAAAAAAGCAAACAAAAGACATCAGAACTGTAATTTTGGACATATGAACACAAATGATGGAATCTATCAAGATTGACCTATCAGGCAGCTCATACCAAGTGCTCACAACCATGATTGTATGCTCTTCTACTACGTCTGAGCTCAGTCTTCTGTTATTACTACCTCCGTCCTGATTTATTGGTCTTCATTGTATTTTGTCAAATTTTGACTATAAATTTAACTAATAGAATGTTCATGCATGTCACAAAAAATTATATCATTGAAAATTATGTTCAAATACGAATCCAACAATATAATTTTTGCTGACATGCATTAACATTTTATTAGTTAAATATTTTATCAAAATTTGACACAAATTATAAAGGAGACCAATAAACTATGACGGGGGTAGTATAATCTAAGAGGATATACTGCTTGGTTTCAAGTCGCAGGACACTCCAGCCTTTGTGGAGGCTAACAAACCCTTCTATTAACCCATTCTTTTATTATCTTGATGAGTCGCTTAGACCAGTCTACCAACGACCTTTTTGTTTTGTTTTCCGTTTTTTTTCCTTTTTACGGAAAATGACCCAAAGAAAAATGTTCAACTAAAGATTATCTATTGGATAAAGTAATTTAATTTATATTTTTACTAGCAAACATGCCCGTGCGTTGTAAGGGGGGAACAACAACCCTCACACGCCCTTACCACCGAGCATGGCTAAAGACCTCACCCTCATGCCCCTAATATAATAAACATGACTAATACCTCATCCTCATGCCCACATCTTCTATTTTAGTATAACACCAGGCCCATATTTCCGCTCGTCTTCTTTGCTGTCCTTGTCGTCGGTGGTATCACTAACCAAGGTTGGCAAGATCTAATAGCTGGATCGTTGAGCCTCCTTCGTGTCCGGCGAGATCAAGAACGTTGAATAAATATATTTTGTATCATCTGACTAATATAATAGGGAAAAGCACTGCATATAATATATGTCTGTGTTATTATCATGTAAGTTGAGTAGTTTGTGTCACATAGATCATGAAACCTTAGTTGGACTCCTCATCCATTTTGACGGGTGTCATTGGGCCGAGCGAGGCTGGTCGTACATGAAGACGCGACGGAGACAAAGATTGCTTTCATAACCCTAGTTTAATAAATTAAACTGAAACAATGCATACGTGGGCATATTTCAAAAATTGACCTAGTTTTATTAATAGGTATAGATTTAAAAATATGTTAGCTACAGTACCTTCCAGTTTTCCAAAAAAAAATCATGTTTTGTAAAATGATTGCCTTTTCAAATTGAAAATTCAGAAAATATTTGTGTTTTAAAAAATGTTCGCAATTCAAAAAAACTCTACAGTACCTCCTAGTTTGCAGAAATTGTTTGTGTTAAATAATATTCAGGTTTCAAAAAGATAAAAATGAAATATTTTTCTCTTTTCGAAAAATGTTCGAGTTTCAAAAAATTTATTCAGAAATTTGTAATATATTCAGTTTTTGCAAAAAAAATTAGCTCTCAGTATCTGGCGTGACTATTAGCTTAATTTAAGATGTTGCGCTGCCAAATAAATACCAAGTCTTGTTTAGTCTAGTGGGTAGCATTCCTAGGGGTCTAGCATGAGCGCCTGGGTTCAATTCCTCACGGTGTAATATTTTTTTCTTGGACTTTTTCACTGTAAGCTAATGGGCTGGCCCATGATGGCTCTGTGGGTCCTACGATTTTTTTGGTGGAAACAAATCAGGAGAACGAGAAAACTCCCGAAGGAGAAATCGCCCTACGGACGAAAAATTATTTTGGTCCCACAGAAAACGAAACAAATGGAGAAACAGTCCTTTCCTTAATATTAGGTAGAGATAGAGATTATACCTAACTAAACTATGGTCAACTCGCAGATCCCTTATCCAGTTATAGATAGTAAAATTTTGGTTTTACTCATCAAACCGGCACCTAGCCGATCTCCTAAGCCGGTTAGATGAGTAATTAAATTATTGCCGCCGCCGCTGCATCCCAACCCCACTCGTTTCTGCGCCATGACAACCGCCGCGGCGGCCGTGCCATCGCCGCCGTTTCCCACCAGCAGCTTCGCCTTAGGCCAGCGCCGCTGCTGCGTCCCATCTCTATTTGTTCCCCCCGAAGGAGGCGGGCGGCGTGGAGGTTCAGATGGAGCCGGAGCAGCGGGGCCGCAGCAGCACCGGCAATGGCATGGGCAGCGCCAAGCCGTCCATGGAGGGGCGCGGGTCGTACGATGCGCTGCTGTGGGTGTCGCGGGAGCTCAAGGACGCGCTGTCCTACCTGCAGCAGCCGGTACGTGCGCTTGTGCTTGCCATCATCGTCCGTTTCTTGGTCGATCGATCAGTGCGATGCATGTTTGAGCTCTGCTTTTGTGCATCCGGTTTCTTCAGGGTCCGGAGACGGACAAGAACAAGGTGGCCAAGATCAGGGACGCCGTGAATGCCGGCAAGAGCTTCTGTGGCCGGCTGCTCAACTACCGCAAGGACGGCACGCCGTTCTGGAATCTCTTCACCGTCAACCCCATCCGCGACGACAACGCAAGGTCACCAAGTTCATCAGGTACGGCGTGGTCACCATTGTAGCCGTTCGCCACGAAGACACATAGCAAGTGTTTCCTGCCAGACCTTTCCTGCATCCTACTTCCTCCTCCCGTCCCTGTTTGTCTGCTTAAAAAAGTATGTCTAATTACTCTGGTACTGCAAAGCATCTGCTGCTGGACTGTGGTTAGCACGAATTTTATTTTCGCTGAATGGACAAGACTGTAGGGTGCCGGGACACCCGGGCGTCGTCGCACCTTATCGTTGATGAAATTCATAAGTCAATTGTTAGTTTACTCCGCTAAATTTAAAAGATCGGCTATAACTGATCAAAACTTAGTGGAGTAAATATACTTCACCAAGGTTTACTCTGCCCTTTACTTCTCTATTGTTTAGGGGTCGGCTAGAGTTGACCTAATGGTTGCATTTCTTTTATATTTCCTTATCTTTGAGAAAAAATGGCCTGGTATGGAATGATCTGTTTGAAAACAAACACATATGCATCTCAAATACATGACTCACCTCCTAAGTGGGGCAACCGCGGGTGGGTGGACCGCCCCGAGTCTTGTTGTTAGCTGCGGGTGATGTTTCCATGGGGTTAGCGAGTCTCATGGCTTCGTAGATGGGCGGCCTTGGATGTGGCATCCTCCTTTCCGGTTTCGTTGGGTTGGTGAGTCTCATGGCTTCACATATGGCAGTCATAGATGCGACATCATCTTGTACGGTTGGCTTCGTGGGGGGGGGGGGGGGGGGGGGTAGCTCTTTGCCTCTTTCTCCCCTTTAAAACGTCGCCACCGCAGGTGTTGTTATCATTGAGTTTTATTGTCAGGCCTGGTGTGGTCTCTCAATACACTCGGTTGGTGTTGCTCTTCGGTGGTGCCGGTGGACGGTGCAACATCAACTGTGATGTATCCTTCGGTTGCTCTCGTGACTCTCTCACACAAAGGTGAGTGCGGCGTGGACTCGGCTTTGTGATGCCCTTTGGTTTCACCGGCGGCACCGCTATTGTGGCGTAGCCTCAATTGTGCATGGATCTTTGGTTACACATGCGGCGCAGACTTGATTGCACGCAGCCCTTCGGTTGCGCCAATAGCATCAATGAGCCGGCGAGTGAAGGAGATTGGCACCCACCACCAGCGTTGCGCTAAATCAGGGGAGACATCGGCGGCGGAGGTTCTGCTCGAGCTGTCGCCACTCGCCAGATTTGTTCGAAGCTTTCCGCCCGGTAACGCGGTCTGTTTCCGATGGTGGTTGGCGGTATCGGTTTTAAGTTGGGTTATAATTTTTTATTTTATTTTGACATTAGTTGGGTTGTAATTTGTTTATGGGGTATCTGTTTACGGGCTGAGTCAACTAAACATGTTTTAACGGAATCGGGTAACTGTGTAATTGGATAACGGGTAAAAAGTATCGAACCAAACACGGAAAACCCTATTCGCCGCATTATGCGGCAAGTTGTCCACCTTTCATACAGGGACATCGAGCGGGATATCGACTTGGGCCGGCCCGTTTAATCCCTTCGCCATTCTGATTTTGCAAACCTTCTCGAGGTTTCTGGCCGGGTTTTTTCTGGATTTAGGCAACTTCTAGAAGGTTCCCTGAACTGGTTTTTTAACCGGTTTTCTGTTTCTTTTTTTTCTCGTTTTTCTATTTCTGTTTCTTTTTTCTTTTCTTTTTTGGTTTGTTTTCCTTTTTCTTTTTATATTTTCAGAGTTTATATTTCCTTTTTAAGTTCATGTCTCGAAAATTGTTCCAAATTTTTTAAAAATGTTTGTGCTATTTCAAAATTTAAAAAGATGGTACTATTTTCAAAAATTGTTCATCAATTCAAAAAATGTTTGTATTTTTCAAAACAAAATCACGAATTTCACAAAATGCTCCTGGTTTTCTAAAAAAATCACAATGTTTTTCCCAATTTTCTACAGCTTTTGAAAAAATATTCAGGATTTCCAAAAATGCTTCCTTTTTCAAAAATTGTTCATAAATTTCAAAAATGTTCACGTTTCTGTTTCTTCAGGAGTTTCAAAAAATGTTCCAGTTTGAAAAAATTGTTCTCCAATTTCATAAACTGTTCATGTTTTTGAAAATTTGTTCACAAATTCAGAAATGTGCAGTCAGTTTTAAAAATGTTCGTATTTTCAATTTTTGTTCAAAATTTCAAAGAAATGATTTGTAATTTTTAAAAAAATCTATCATTTCGAAATTTGTTCACATTTTCTAAAAATATTCGTTTTCTTGAATTTTGTTCGCAAATTCGAAGAATGTTCGGGACTTTTTGAAAAATATCACATTTTGCAAGAATTGTTCGTAGTTTCACAAAATGTTTGCATTTTGAAAATATCTGTTCGTAATTCTGAAAAATGTTATTGTTTTCAAGAAAAACTCACAATTTCAGTAAATGTTTGGGAATTTCAAAAAATATTCTAGATTTTCCAAATTTGTTCACATATTCAATAATTGTTCAGGTTTTCAAATTTTGATCACAAATTCAAACAATTTTTAGGGAAATTTCGAAAAATGATTGCATTTTGATAATTTGTTCATAATTTCTGAAAATGTTCGCGTTTTGAAATGTTGTTCCTATTTTTCAGAAAATGTTTCTGTTTTTTCAACGATTGTTTGTAATTTCAAAAAACTGTTTCATTTTCCATTTTGTTCCTTTTTTTTCATGAAATGTTTGAGAAACTCAAAAAGTGTTCACGTTTTAATGAAATGTTTGTGTAATGAAAAAATTTGTTCCTGAATTTGAAAATGTTTGTGTGTCAAAAAATATTTAGATTTTTGAAAAACTAAATAACTTTCGAAATTTCATTAAATCTATTCGATTTATAGTTCATATGCACACGTTACTATTTTACGTACAAATTTCTAGGAGCTTCAGTGGCTAGCGATTTTTTGTTCACGGACAGCAGGTCCTTGGTTCGATTTAGTTTTTGTAGATGTTGTTTGCTTATTTAAACTCTCCGTTGCTTATCCATCATAGAAGCTTGACTGTTGGAGCGACTAGTACAACACGCACATTACTGCGATGTCTATAGTTCGATTCCCATGTCTAGCGCTTGAGTTTTTGCCGTTTTCTCCACCTCACGAATTGCCACTCCAATATGGGCCAGCCCAGGTGAGCCGCGATCTGTGCGAAGCCTCGGCTCTTTGACGCAGAGAGCGTCGCATAGGAGCTCCCACCAAACACATCCTGATGGCCAGGTTGCGTCTGCTATGAGGCATCTTCCTCGAGCTGCCAGCCACATGAACGTTTTCACTCGAGGGGTAACCTTTGCGGACCAGATGAGCTGTCAGTCGTCGGAATGCACGGAGTAATCCCAGGCCAAAATCTGAATTTTACTAATGCGCACTTCCCTTACAAACATCTTCCCAACATCTAACAAATGAACTTGTCACTAAACAATCACAGAGATTCATCATTACTAACGCCACAGGGGTTGGTCATGCCTAATATGCATATTACCTCATTTCAGTATCTCGTTTTTACTACTGCACATTACTTCATTTCAGCATCTCGTTTTTACTACTCACACTACACATGCCAACCTAATGCCAACATCCAACAAATCGACTACTACTCACTAAACAATCACAACACTACCGTGAAAGATCCTGCATTATTAATGCCACAGCCGTTGGTCATCACTAATATGTATTGAACCACACATTTGTGAATACAATCAACTGCACATTATATGTCACTAATTTCTATTATGCTAACACTTAGCAAAAACATACCTTCGGGTCCATCCAGGAGCTCTAGGGTCCACCTTTCCTATACACTGCTCTGCACAGATCTGAGCGTCCGAGCTCAGGGCCGGTGCCGCCAGCTCCTCTGCCCTGGCAAGCGATGCATCGGCAGGGTACTGGAGCGGATCCATGGCGTTGTCCGTATCAGTGAGCTCCTCAAGCTTGGGGGAGCTAGATGAGTACATGGGTGTAGATATGTACACCCATTATTCTATTTACAAATAAAGTATATGGACAGTGCTAAACAGCGATCGTTATGCTTTTTAGCGATTGATCCAGACCATCAATCGAGTAGAGGCGGCGGTTTTGGTCTCTTTACGGGCGTAGCCCAACGAGCATTCAACCAAGAGCCAGCTATTTTTCCCTTAATTTATGTATGCATGCATATAAGACGAAAATACTGATGTCAGCAAAGATTCCATCAAATTCAAAAATTCAAAATGTTTTATAGCTCAAACAGTCGCTCCGATTCAAAAATCGTTTTCACATGGAACACCTGTCGCGACGAGACCTTCGAAACTAGATCCCATGTTGCTATGTTCCGACGACTTTTTTGGCTAAACAGTCATGACGCTTGTACCACGTAACTTATCATCTGTGTGGTACATAAGTTATCATGTTGTTTACATAGTAATTACTGAAGCATAAAAATGGTTGATCCAACCTTCTCTTCACATGCACATGCCTACACACATTAGAGGGGCGGGGGGATGGGATGTCATCCTAGATTCTCCCTAATTCGAAACATCAAAATGTTTTATAGCTCGAATTATTAGTATGATCGAAAAATTGTTTTCACAGAAAATATTCGTCATGACAAAACATTTGAAATTAGATCCCATGTTGATATGTTCTGATCACTCTTTTTCGTGCAAATAGTTACCAAGCCTAGGCTAAGTAAGTTATCAACTCTGATGTATATTATATTATCATGCTATTTACACATGAGTTATCGTGGTACGTTTTCAAGAACTTTTTTCCCGGGACAGAGTTACCGCGGTGTTCGTGCGTGAGTTACCATGCATACCTGTGGTCCGTATATTACCTTGCTATTTACACACAAGTTATCGAGGTTATGTCTTCAAACAACTTTCTCCCTTAGTGGTCAAAGTTATCACGATTTTTGTACGTGAGTTGTTGCTACCTCTTGAGCACTGCGTTGGTTTTTTCTTAAAGAGGAAAGGGTGATGCAGTAAAGTAGCGTAAGTATTTCCCTCGGTTTTTGAGAACCAAGGTATCAATCCAGTAGGAGACCACGCTCGAGTCCCACGCACCTACACAAACAAATAAGAACCTCGCAACCAACACGATAAAGGGGTTGTCAATCCCTTCACGGTCACTTACGAGAGTGAGATATGATAGATATGATAAGATAATATTTTTGGTATTTTTATGATAAAGATAAATAAAGATGCAAAGTAAAATAAACGGCAATAAAAATAGCTAAGTGTTGGAAGATTAATATGATGGAAAATAGACCCGGGGGCCATAGGTTTCACTAGTGGCTTCTCTCAAGATAGCATAAGTATTACGGTGGGTAAACGAATTACTGTCGAGCAATTGATAGAACTGAGCATAGTTATGAGAATATCCAGGTATGATCATGTATATAGGCATCACGTCCGCGACAAGTAGACCGAAACGATTCTGCATCTACTACTATTACTCCACATGTCGACCGTTATCCAGCATGCATCTAGAG
The DNA here is from genome assembly GCF_018294505.1 of Triticum aestivum. NCBI lineage: Eukaryota > Viridiplantae > Streptophyta > Magnoliopsida > Poales > Poaceae > Triticum > Triticum aestivum. The sequence goes on from NC_057814.1 coordinate 547,131,792, forward strand.
TATTAAGTTCATAAGAACAGAGTAATGGTTTAAGCAAGATGACATGATGTAGAGGGACAAACTCATGCAATATGATATAAACCTCATCTTTTTATCCTTGATGGCAACAATACAATGCGTGCCTTGCTGCCCCTGCTGTCACTGGGAAAGGACACCGCAAGATTGAACCCAAAGCTAAGCACTTCTCCCATTGCAAGAAAGATCAGTCTAGTAGGCCAAACCAAACTGATAATTCGAAGAGACTTGCAAAGATAACCAATCATACATTAAAGAATTCAGAGGAGATTCAAATATTGTTCATAGATAAACTTGATCATAAACCCATAATTCATCGGATCTCGACAAACACACCGCAAAAGAAGATTACATCGAATAGATCTCCAAGAAGATCGAGGAGAACTTTGTATTGAGATCCAAAGAGAGAGAAGAAGCCATCTAGCTAATAACTATGGACCCGAAGGTCTGAGGTAAACTACTCACACATCATCGGAGAGGCTATGGTGTTGATGTAGAAGCCCTCCGTGATCAATGCCCCCTCCGGCGGAGCGCCGGAAAAGGCCCCAAGATGGGATCTCACGGGTACAGAAGGTTGCGGCGGTGGAAATAGGGTTTTGGCTCCGTATATGATCTTTCCAGGGTATGTGGGTATATATAGGAGGAAGAAGTACGTCGGTGGAGCAACAAGGGGCCCACGAGGGTGGAGGGCGTGCCCAGGGGGGTAGGCGGGCCCCCCTGCCTCGTGCTCTCCTCATTGATTGCTTTACGTAGACTCCAAGTCCTCTGGATCACGTTTGTTCCGAAAATCACGCTCCCGAAGGTTTCATTCCTTTTGGACTCTGTTTGATATCCTTTTCCTTCGAAACACTGAAATGGGCAAAAAAACAGCAATTTGGGTTGGGCCTCCGGTTAATAGGTTAGTCCCAAAAATAATATAAAAGTGTATAATAAAGCCCAATAAACATCCAAAACAGAATATAATATAACATGGAACAATAAAAATTTATAGATACGTTGGAGACGTATCAAGCATCCCCAAGCTTAATTCCTGCTCATCCTCGAGTAGGTAAATGATAAAAACAGAATTTTTGATGTGGAATGCTACTTAGCATAATTTTCAATGTAACCCTCTTAATTGTGGTATGAATATTCAGATCTGAAAGATTCAAGATAATGGTTTAATATTGACATAAAAGTAATAATACTTCAAGCATACTAACTAAGCAATTATGTCTTCTCAAAATAACATGGCTAAAGAAAGTTCATCCCTACAAAAATCATATAGTTTGGTCATGCTCCATTTTCGTCACATAAGAATGCTCTCATCATGCTCAATCCTGATGACAAGCCAAGCAATTGTTTCATACTTTAGTAATCTCAAACTTTTTTCAACTTTCACGCAATACATGAGCGTGAGCCATGGATATAGCACTATGGGTGGAATAGAATATAATGATGGGGGTTATGTGGAGAAGACAAAAAAAGGAGAAAGTCTCACATCAACGCCGCTAATCAACGGGCTATGGAGATGCCCATCAATTGATGTTAATGTGAGGAGTAGGGATTGCCATGCAACGGATGCACTAGAGCTATAAATGTATGAAAGCTCAACAAAAGAAACTAAGTGGGTGTGCATCCAACTTGCTTGCTCACGAAGACCTAGGGCATTTGAGGAAGCCCATTGTTGGAATATACAAGCCAAGTTCTATAACGAAAAATTTCCACTAGTATATGAAAGTGACAAAACAAGAGACTATCTATCATAAGGATCATGGTGCTACTTTGAAGCACAAGTATGGAAAAAGATAGTAGCATTGCCCCTTTTTATTTTATTTTCATTTTTTTGGGCCTTTCTTTTTTTCTTTTGGCCTTTCTCTTTTTTTTGGGACAATGCTCTATGAATGATGATCATCACACTTCTATTTATTTACAACTCAATGATTACAACTCGATACTAGAACAAAGTATGACTCTATATGAATGCCTCCGGCGGTGTACCGGGAAATGAATCAAGAGTGACATGTATGAAATAATATGCATGGTGGCTTTGCCACAAATATGATGTCAACTACATGATCATGCAAGGCAATATGACAATGATGAACGTGTCATCATAAACGGAACGTTGGAAGTTGCATGGCAATATATCTCAGAATGGTTATGGAAATGCCATAATAGGTAGGTATGGTGGCTGTTTTGAGAAAGATATAAGGAGGCTTATGTATGATAGAGTGTATCGTATCACGGGGTTTGGATGCACCGGCGAAGTTTGCACCAACTCTCAAGGTGAGAAAGGGCAATGCACGGTACCGAAGAGGCTAGCAATGATGGAAGGGTAAGAGTGTGTATAATCCATGGACTCAACATTAGTCATAAAGAACTCACATACTTATTGCAAAAATCTACAAGTTATCAAAAACCAAGCACTACGCGCATGCTCCTAGGGGGATAGATTGGTAGGAAAAGACCATCGCTCGTCCCCGACCGCCACTCATAAGGAGGACAATCAAAGAACACCTCATGTTTCAAATTTGTTACACAACGTTTACCATACGTGCATGCTACGGGGTTTGCAAACTTCAACACAAGTATTTCTCAAATTCACAAGTACTCAACTAGCACAACTTTAATATCACTACCTCCATATCTCAAAACAATCATCAAGCATCAAACTTCTCTTAGTATTCAACACACTCATAAGAAAGTTTTTACTAATCTTGAATACCTAGCATATTAGGACTAATTTCACAATTAAAGCAAATTACCATGCTGTTTTGTAGGACTCTCAAAATAATATAAGTGAAGCATGAGAGAACAATAATTTCTATAAAAAAAATCCACCACCGTGCTCTAAAAGATATAAGTGAAGCACTAGAGCAAAAACTATATAGCTCAAAAGATATAAGTGAAGCACATAGACTATTCTAATAAATTCTGAATCATGTGTGTCTCTCTCAAAAGGTGTGTACAGCAAGGATGATTGTGGTAAAAAAAAAAGCAAAGACTCAAATCATACAAGACGCTCCAAGCAAAATACATATCATGTGGTGAATAAAAATATAGCTCCAAGTAAAGTTACCGATGGACGAAGACGAAAGAGGGGATGCCCCTTCCGGGGCATCCCCAAGCTTTGGCTTTTTGGTGTCCTTAGATTACCTTGGGGTGCCATGGGCATCCCCAAGCTTAGGCTCTTGCCACTCCTTGTTCCATAATCCATCAAATCTTTACCCAAAACTTGAAAACTTCACAACACAAAACTCAACAGAAAATCTCGTGAGCTCCGTTAGCGAAAGAAAATAAAACACCACTTCAAGGTACTGTATTGAACTCATTCTTTATTTATATTGGTGTTAAACTTACTGTATTCCAACTTCTCTTTCTTTATAAAATATTTTACTAGCCATAGATTCATCAAAATAAGCAAACAACACACAAAAAACAAAATCTGTCAAAAACAGAACAGTCTGTAGTAATCTGTAACTAACGCCAACTTCTGTAACTCAAAAAATTCTACCAAAATAGGACGACCTGGAAAATTTGTCTATTGATATACTGCAATTGAAATCAGTATTTTATCACATTATGGTGATTTTTAACAATTACTTGCGTGAACAGAAAGTTTCTGGAATTTTCAGCAAGATCAAATAACTATCATCCAAGAAGATCCTATAGGTTTCACTTGGCACAAACACTAATTAAAACATAAAAACAAATCTAACCAGAGGCTAGATCAAATATTTATTCCTAAACAGAAGCAAAAAGCAAAAAAACTAAAATAAAATTTGGTTGCCTCCCAACAAGCGCTATCATTTAACGCCCCTAGCTAGGCATAAAAACAAGGATAGATCTAAGTATTGCCATCTTTGGTGGGCAATCCATAAGTGGCTCTCATAATAGATTCATAAGGTAATTTTATTTTCTTTCTAGGAAAGTGTTCCATGCCTTTCCTTAACGGAAATTGGAATCTAATATTCCCTTCCTTCATATCAATAATTGCACCAAACGTTCTAAGGAAAGGTCTACCAAGAATAATCGGACATGAAGGATTACAATATATGTCAAGAACAATGAAATCTACGGGCACATAGTTCCTATTTGCAACAATAAGAACATCATTAATTCTTCCCATAGGTTTCTTAATAGTGGAATCCGCAAGGTGCAAGTTTAAAGAACAATCATCAAATTCACGGAATCCTAGCAAATCATACAAAGTTTTTGGAATCGTGGAAACACTAGCACACAAAGCACACAAAGCATAGCATTCATGATCTTTAATTTTAATTTTGATAGTAGGTTCCCACTCATCATAAAGTTTTCTAGGGATAGAAACTTCCAACTCAAGTTTTTCTTCATAAGATTGCATCAAAGCATCAACGATATGTTTAGTAAAAGCTTTATTTTGACTATAAGCATGAGGAGAATTTAGCACGGATTGCAACAAGGAAATACAATCTATCAAAGAGCAATTATCATAATTAAATTCCTTGAAATCCAAAATAGTGGGTTCATTGATATCTAAAGTTTTGACCTTTTCAATCCCACTTTTACCAATTTCTGCATCAAGATCTAAAAACTCTGAATTTTTGGGACGCCTTCTAACTAAGGTTGACTCATCTCCAGTCCCATCATTATCAAGATTCATATTGCAAAACAAAGATTTAATAGGAGACACATCAATAACTTTTAGATCTTCATCTTTATTCTCATAGAAACTAGAAGAATACGCTTTCACAAAGCGATCTTTCTTAGCACGCATCCTAGCAGTTCTTTCTTTGCACTCATCAATGGAAATTCTCATGGCTTTGAGAGACTCATTGATATCATGATTTGGTGGAATAGATCTAAGTTTCAAAGAATCAACATCAAGGGAAATTCTATCAACGTTCCTAGCCAATTCATCAACCTTAAGAAATTTTTCTTCAAGCAAAGCGTTGAAATTCTTTTGCGAATTCATAAACTCCTTAACACTAGTCTCAAATTCAGAGGGCATCTTATTAAAATTTCCATAAGAATTGTTGTAGGAATTACCATAATTATTAGAGGAATTACTAGGGAACGGCCTAGGATTAAAGTTTCCTCTATATGCGTTGTTACCAAAATTATTCCTACCAACAAAATTCACATCCATAGATTCATTATTGTTCTCAATCAAAGTAGACAAAGGCATATCATTAGGATCGGAAGAAATACTTTTAGTAGCAAATAATTTCATAAGTTCATCCATCTTCCCACTCAAAACATTAATTTCTTCTATCGCATGCACTTTTTTATTAGTAGATCTTTCGGTGTGCCATTGAGAATAATTAACCATAATATTATCTAGGAGTTTAGTAGCTTCTCTTAAAGTGATTTCCATAAAAGTGCCTCCCGCGGCCGAATCTAAAAGATTTGTAGAAGCAAAATTCAATTCGGCATAAAATTTTTGTATAATCATCCAAAGATTCAAACCATGTGTAGGGCAATTACGTATCATTAATTTCATCCTCTCCCAAGCTTGTGCAACATGTTCATGATCAAGTTGCTTAAAATTCATGATATCGTTTCTAAGAGAGATGATTTTAGCGGGAGGAAAATACTTAGAGATAAAAGCATCTTTGCACTTATTCCATGAATCAATACTATTTTTAGGCAAAGACAAAAACCAAGCTTTAGCACGATCTCTAAGCGAAAAAGGAATCAACAAAGCTATTTAGATGGGTAGCGGCATCTTCACTAGGAAGGCCGACGAATTGATCTTTCATGACTAGATTATACAAAGCAGCATTAATTTCACAAGATTCAGCATTGGTAAGAGGAGCAATCGGAGTACTAAGAAAATCATTGTTGTTGGTATTGGTAAAGTCACACAATTTAGTATTATCTTGAGCCATCGTGACAAGCAAGCAACCCAACACACAAGCAAACAAGAAACAAGCGAAAAAAGAGGCGAACGGAAAAGAGGGCGAATAAAACGGTAAGGGTGAAGTGGGGGAGAGGACAACGAGAGGCAAATGGCAAATAATGTAATGCGGGGATAAGAGATTGTGATGGGTACTTGGTATGTCTTGACTTGTGCGTAGACTCCGCGGCAACGGCGCCAGAAATGGCTCGTTGTCGGGAAATCAAATCTTGACTTGACTTGGCGCGAATCTCGCCGGCAACGGCGCTAGAAATCCTTCTTGCTACCTCTTGAGCACTGTGTTGGTTTTCCCTTGAAGAGGAAAGGGTGATGCAGTAAAGTAGCGTAAGTATTTCCCTCAGTTTTTGAGAACCAAGGTATCAATCCAGTAGGAGACCACGCTCGAGTCCCACGCACCTACACAAACAAATAAGAACCTCGCAACCAACGCGATAAAGGGGTTATCAATCCCTTCACGGTCACTTACGAGAGTGAGATCTAATAGATATGATAAGATAATATTTTTGGTATTTTTATGATAAAGAGAAATAAAGATGCAAAGTAAAATAAACGGCAATAAAAATAGCTAAGTGTTGGAAGATTAATATGATGGAAAATAGACCCGGGGGGCCATAGGTTTCACTAGTGGCTTCTCTCAAGATAGCATAAGTATTACGGTGGGTAAACGAATTACTGTCGAGCAATTGATAGATTGAGCTAATTTATGAGAATGTCTAGGTATGATCATGTATATAGGCATCACGTCCGCGACAAGTAGACCGAAACGATTCTGCATCTACTACTATTACTCCACACATCGCCCGCTATCCAGCATGCATCTAGAGTATTAAGTTCATAAGAACAGAGTAATGCTTTAAGCAAGATGACATGATGTAGAGGGATAAACTCATGCAATATGATATAAACCCCATCTTTTTATCCTTGATGGAAACAATACAACGCGTGCCTTGCTGCCCCTGCTGTCACTGGGAAAGGACACCGCAAGATTGAACCCAAAGCTAAGCACGGATACGTCTCCGTCGTATCTATAATTTTTTATTGTTCCATGCCAATATTATACAACTTCCATATACTTTTGGCAACTTTTTATACTATTTTTGGGACTAACATATTGATCCAGTGCCCAGTGCCAGTTCTTGTTTGTTGCATGTTTTATGTTTCACAGAAACTCCATATCAAACGGAATCCAAACGGGGTAAAAACGGACGGAGAATATTTTTGGAATATTTGGGAAATATGGGAAGAAGAATCAACGCGAGATGGTGCCCGAGGGGGGCACGAGGCAGGGGGCGCCCCAACCCCCAGGGCGCGCCTCTGACCCTCGTGGGCCCCCCATAAGGCGGTTGCTGCTCTTCTTTGGCCGCAAGAAAGCTAATTTTTGGAGAAAAATCTGGGCGAAGGTTTCAATCCAATCGGAGTTACGGATCTCCATATATATACGAAACGGTGAAAGGGCAGAATACCAGAACGCGGAAACAGAGAGAGACAGAGAGACAGGTCCAATCTCGGAGGGGCTCTCGCCCCTCCCATGCCATGGAGGCCAAGGACCAGAGGGGAAACCCTTCTCCCATCTAGGGAGGAGGTCAAGGAAGAAGAAGAAGAAGGGGGCCCCTCTCCCCCTCTCTTCCGGTGGCGCCGGAACGCTGCCATGGCCACCATCATCATCACCGCGATCTTCACCAACACCTCCGCCATCTTCACCAACATCTCCATCACCTTCCCCCCTCTATCTACAGCGGTCCACTCTCCCGCAACCCGCTGTACCCTCTACTTGAACATGGTGCTTTATGCTTCATATTATTATCCAATAATGTGTTGCCATCCTATGATGTCTGAGTAGATTTTCGTTGTCCTATCGGTGGTTGATGAATTGCTATGATTGATTTAATTTGCTTGTGGTTATGTTGCTGTCCTTTGGTGCCCATCATATGAGCGCGCCCGTGGATCACACCATAGGGTTAGTTGTATGTTGATAGGACTATGTATTGGAGGGCAAGAGTGACAGAAGCTTCTACCTAGCATAGAAATTGGTGCATACGGGATTGGAGGGGGACCAATATATCTTAATGCTATGGTTGGGTTTTACCTTAATGAACATTAGTAGTTGCGGATGCTTGCTAATAGTTCCAATCCTAAGTGCATAGAATTCCAAGTCAGGGATGACATGCTAGCAGTGGCCTCTCCCACGTAAAACTTGCTATCGATCTAGTAAAGTAGTCAATTGCTTAGGGACAATTTCGCAACTCCTACCACCACTTTTCCACACTCGCTATATTTACTTTATTGTGTCTTTATCTAAACAGCCCCTAGTTTTTATTTACGTGCTCTTTATTATCTTGCAAACCTATCCAACAACACCTACAAAGTACTTCTAGTTTCATACTTGTTCTAGGTAAAGCGAACGTTAAGCGTGCGTAGAGTTGTATCGGTGGTCGACAGAACTTGAGGGAATATTTGTTCTACCTTTAGCTCCTCGTTGGGTTCGACACTCTTACTTATCGAAAGAGGCTACAATTGATCCCCTATACTTGTGGGTTATCAAGACCTTTTTCTGGCGCCGTTGCCGGGGAGCAATAGCGTGGGGTGAATATTCTCGTGTGTGCTTGTTTGCTTTATCACTAAGTAATTTTTATTTTTTGTTCTTAATTGTTTTCTATCTTTAGTTATGCGTAGGAAACGCAAAATACCAAAAAAAATAGTTGTACCTACTGAACCAATGGTTGAAGAACCACTCAAAATCTATCACAATCCTGAAGCTTTTTACTTGGATCATCTTTGATCCCTATGTGCTCGTGCTAAAACCCCAACTAGCTTAGTTGAGGGCAAATCTTTAGATGAGCATGCTTGTTATGTGCGACACCGCATATCTGAAAAAGGGAAACTTTTACTGGATCAAATTCATCGTTTGCAATGCTATGCTTGGAATTTATGTGAAATATATGATGTTACTTGATGTTCTGAAAACCCTAAGAAACACCTTCCCTACCAATGTGAGTTTAGCGATAATGGAATCGCATCTTCGTATGCTAAGGGTGTTTATAATTACTATGATTTTCAACAAATTGAAGAATTTGTTGCTTTTAAGGGTGCTTATGAAATTGCTTCTTTGATTGAAAAGTATGATGCTACCCTTTATAAATCTGAAAATTTTGCCATACTTGAATATTGTTATGATAATTATGCTTCTAATGCCTATGTAAACCATATATTGAGGACTCCTCTGTTGTCCAAGAAGAGACTAATATTTTGCAGGAGTCTATGGAAGAAGAAATTGATGAAACTGTGAGCTCATTGGATGAAAAAGATGATGAGGAGAGCGAAGAACAAAAGGAGGAAGAGCGGATTAGCTACTCGTGCTCACCTTCTAATGATAGTAACTCTTCAACTCATATATTGTTTAATTTCCCTTCGTGCTTACCGAAGGATGATTGCTATGATAATTGTTATGATCCCGTTGATTCTTTTGAAATATCCCTTTTTGATGATGCTTGCTATGTTTGTGGCCAAGATGCCAATATGAATTATGCTTATGAAGATGAACTTGATATAGTTCCTTATGTTAAACATGAAATTGTTGCTATTGCACCCACGCATGATAGTCCTATTATCTTTTTGAATTCTCCAAACTACACTATATCGGAGAAGTTTGCCCTTATTAAGGATTATATTGATGGGTTGAGTTTACTAATACACATGATGATTTTGATGGATATAATATGCATGTGCTTGCTGCTCCTACTTGCAATTATTATGAGAGAGGAACTACATCTCTGCCTCTCCATGTTCCAATATGATAAAATTGCAAGAAACTGTTTATACTATGCATTGGCCTTTACTATGTGTAACTGAATTGTTCTTGTATGACATGCCGATGCATAGGAAGAGAGTTAGGCTTCATCTTTGCTTGATATATGTTTCTTTGTGCTCACTAATAAATGCCAAATCATTACTAATTAAAATTGGCTTTGATATACCTTGGGATCCGGGTGGATTCACTACTTGAGCACTATATGCCTAGCTTAATGGCTTTAAAGAAAGCGCTGCCAGGGAGACAACTCGGAAGTTTTAGAGAGTCATTTATTTATGTTGTGTGCTTTTATATAGTTTAAAAAACAAAAAAAATAAAGAGGGGAACCCAAAACTTTTCAGAAAGAAAAGTGAAAGTGAGATAGACGAGCATTGTGAAAGTGGGGGACGTCCTTGAACTTTGTTAATGCCCATGGAAACTTTGTGAATCTTAATTACAGAAACTTTTCAACAAAAATAATTATCCCCTTGTACAACCATTGTATTATAAAAATAATGTGCCAAGGTTTGCCTTTAGGATGTTTACAATGATTGTTGGTTTGTGCGGTGCAGGACAGAAACTTTGGCTGTAGTGCGCGATTTTACATTTTTTACTGGAACGTCAAACGGTTCTGAAACTTTTTGCACTGTCTTTCTATACAAATTTTTTATTTTTTCTAATTTTGGAAGAATATTTCATGTATCAGAAGTATGGTGAATGTTCAGATTATTACAGACTGTTCTGTTTTAAACAGATTCTGTTTTTGCTGCATAGTTCGCTTGTTTTGATGAAACTATCAATTTATATCAGTGGATAAGCCATGGAAAAGTTATGTTACAGTAGCTACAATGAAAAAACAAAATATGAATTGGTTTGCAACAGTACTTAGAGTAGTGATTTGCTTTATTATACTAACGGATCTTACCGAGTTTTCTGTTGAAGTTTTGTGTGGATGAAGTGTTCGAAGATCGAGGAGGTCTCGATATGAGGAGAAGGAGGAGAGGCAAGAGCTCAAGCTTGGGGATGCCCAAGGCACCCAAGTAAATATTCAAGGAGACTCAAGTGTCTAAGCTTGGGGATGCCCCGGAAGGCATCCCCTCTTTCTTCAACAAGTATCGGTATGTTTTCGGGTTCGTTTCGTTCATGCGATATGTGCAATCTTGGAGCGTATTTTGCATTTAGTTTTATTTTTTTTCTTTTATGCACCATGCTGGTATGAGGTAGTCCTTGGTTGATGTATAGAATGCTCTTTGCACTTCACTTATATCTTTTGAGTATGGCTTTATAGAATGCTTCATGTGCTTCGCTTATATCATTTGAAGTTTGGATTGCCTGTTTCTCTTTACATAGAAAACCGCCATTTGTAGAATGCTCTTTTGCTTCACTTATATTTGTTAGAGCGTGGGCATATCTTTTGTAGAAATAATTAAACTCTCTTGCTTCACTTATATCTATAGAGAGATGACAGGAACTGGTCATTCACATGGTTAGTCATAAAATCCTACATAAAACTTGTAGATCACTGAATATGATATGTTTGATTCCTTGCAATAGTTTTGCGATATAAAGATGGTGATATTAGAGTCATGCTAGTGGGTAGTTGTGGATTAGTAGAAATACTTGTGTTGAGGTTTGTGATCCCCATAGCATGCACGTATGGTGAACCGTTATGTAATGAAGTCGGAGCATGAGGTATTTATTGATTGTCTTCCTTATGAGTGGCGGTCGGGGACGAGCGATGGTCTTTTCCTACCAATCTATCCCCCTAGGGGCATGCGTAGTAGTACTTTGCTTCGAGCGCTAATAAACTTTTGCAATAAGTATGTGAGTTCTTTATGACTAATGTTGAGTCCATGGATTATACGCTCTCTCACCCTTCCATCATTGCTAGCCTCTTCGGTACCGTGCATTTCCCTTTCTCACCTCGAGAGTTGGTGCAAACTTCGCCGGTGCATCCAAACCCCGTGATATGATACGCTCTGTCACACATAAGCCTCATTATATCTTCCTCAAAACAGCCACCATACCTACCTATCATGTCATTTCCATAGCCATTCCGAGATATATTGCCATGCAACTTCCATCACCATCATATTCATGACTTGAGCATTTATTGTCATATTGCTTTGCATGATCGTAAGATAGCTAGCATGATGTTTTCATGGCTTGTCCGTTTTTTATGCCATTGCTACGCTAGATCATTGCACATCCCGGTACACCGCCGGAGGCATTCATATAGTCATATCTCTGTTCTAGTATCGAGTTGTAATATTGAGTTGTAAGTAAATAAAAGTGTGATGATATCATTATTAGAGCATTGCCCCTAAAAAAGAGAGGCCAAAGAAGCCTAAATAAAAAAAGGGGCCAAAGAAGCCCGCAAAAAAAAGAAAAAAAAAAGAAAAAGAAAAGAAAAAGGGGCAATGTTACTATCCTTTGAGCACACTTGTGCTTCGGAGTAGCACCATGTTCTTCATATAGAGAGTCTCTTGAGTTATCACTTTCATATACTAGTGGGAATTTTCATTATAGCACTTGGCTTGTATATTCCAACAATGGGCTTCCTCAAATGCCCTAGGTCTTCATGAGCAAGCAAGTTGGATGCACACCCACTTAGTTTCAGTTTGAGCTTTCATATACTTATAGCTCTAGTGCATCCGTTGCATGGCAATCCCTACTCCTCACATTGACACAATTTATGGGCATCTCCATAGCCCGTTGATTAGCCGCGTCGATGTGAGACTTTCTCCTTTTTGTCTTCTCCACACAACCTCCAGCATCATATTCTATTCCACCTATAGTGCTATGTCCATGGCTCACGCTCATGTATTGCGTGAGGGTTGAAAAAGCTGAAGCGCGTTAAAAAGTATGAACCAATTGCTCGGCTTGTCATCGGGGTTGTGCATGATTTGAATGCTTTTTTTGGTGAAGATGGAGCATATCCAGACTATATGATTTTTTAGGGATAACTTTCTTTGGCCATGTTATTTTGAAAAGACATGATTGCTTTATTAGTAGGCTTGAAGTATTATTGTCTTAATGTCAAATGATAGACTATTGCTTTGAATCACTCGTGTCTTAATATTCATGCCATGATTAGATCACATGATCAAGATTATGCTAGGTAGCATTCCTCATCAAAAATTATCCTTTTATCATTTACCTACTCGAGGATGAGCAGGAATTAAGCTTGGGGATGCTGATACGTCTCCGTCATATCTGTAATTTTTTATTGTTCCATGCCAATATTATACAGCTTCCATATACTTTTGGCAACTTTTTATACTATTTTTAGGACTAACATATTGATCCAGTGCCCAGTGCCAGTTCCTATTTGTTGCATGTTTTATCTTTCGCAGAAACCCCATATCAAACGAAATCCAAGCGGGATAAAAACGGACGAAGAATATTTTTGGAATATTTGGGAAATATGGGAAGAAGAATCAACGCGAGACGGTGCCCGAGGGGGGCACGAGGCAGGGGGCGCGCCTCTGACCCTTGTGGGCCCCCCGTAAGGCGGTTGCTGCTCTTCTTTGGCCACAAGAAAGCTAATTTTCGGAGAAAAATCTGGGCGAAGGTTTCAATCCAATCGGAGTTACGGATCTCCATATATATACGAAACGGTGAAAGGGCAGAATACCAGAACGCAGAAACAGAGAGAGACAGAGAGACATGTCCAATCTCGGAGGGGCTCTCGCCCCTCCCATGCCATGGAGGCCAAGGACCAGAGGGGAAACCCTTCTCCCATCTAGGGAGGAGGTCAAGGAAGAAGAAGAAGAAGGGGGCCCCTCTCCCCCTCTCTTCCGGTGGCGCCGGAACGCTGCCATGGCCACCATCATCATCACCGCGATCTTCACCAACACCTCCGCCATCTTCACCAACATCTCCATCACCTTCCCCCCTCTATCTACAGCGGTCCACTCTCCCGCAACCCGTTGTACCCTCTACTTGAACATGGTGCTTTATGCTTCATATTATTATCCAATAATGTGTTGCCATCCTATGATGTCTGAGTAGATTTTCGTTGTCCTATCGGTGGTTGATGAATTGCTATGATTGATTTAATTTGCTTGTGGTTATGTTGCTGTCCTTTGGTGCCCATCATATGAGCGCGCGCGTGGATCACACCATAGGGGTAGTTGTATGTTGATAGGACTATGTATTGGAGGGCAAGAGTGACAAAAGCTTCTACCTAGCATAGAAATTGATGCATACGGGATTGGAGGGGGACCAATATATCTTAATGCTAAGGTTGGGTTTTACCTTAATGAACGTTAGTAGTTGCGGATGCTTGCTAATAGTTCCAATCATAAGTGCATAGAATTCCAAGTCAGGGATGACATGCTAGCAGTGGCCTCTCCCACATAAAACTTGCTATCGGTCTAGTAAAGTAGTCAATTGCTTAGGGACAATTTCGCAACTCCTAGCACCACTTTTCCACACTCGCTATATTTACTTTATTGTGTCTTTATCTAAACAGCCCCTAGTTTTTATTTACGTGCTCTTTATTATCTTGCAAACCTATCCAACAACACCTACAAAGTACTTCTAGTTTCATACTTGTTCTAGGTAAAGCGAACGTTAAGCGTGCGTAGAGTTGTATCGGTGGTCGATAGAACTTGAGGGAATATTTGTTCTACCTTTAGCTCATCGTTGGGTTCGACACTCTTACTTATCGAAAGAGGCTACAATTGATTCCCTATACTTTCGGGTTATCAAGCACTTCTCTCATTGCAGGAAAGATCAATCTAGTAGGCCAAACCAAACTGATAATTCGAAGAGACTTGCAAAGATAACCAATCATGCATAAAAGAATTCAGAGGAGATTCAAATATTGTTCATAGATAAACTTGATCATAAACCCATAATTCATCGGATCTCGACAAACACACCGCAAAAGAAGATTACATCGAATAGATCTCCAAGAAGATCGAGGAGAACTTTGTATTGAGATCCAAAGAGAGAGAAGAAGCCATCTAGCTAATAACAATGGACCCAAAGGTCTGAGGTAAACTACTCACACATCATCGGAGAGGCTATGGTGTTGATGTAGAAGCCCTCCGTGATCAATGCCCCCTCCGGCGGAGCGCTGGAAAAGGCCCCAAGATGGGATCTCACGGGTACAGAAGGTTGCGGCGGTGGAAATAGGGTTTTGGCTCCGTATATGATGTTTCCAGGGTATATGGGTATATATAGGAGGGAGAAGTACATCGGTGGAGCAACGAGGGGCCCACGAGGGTGGAGGGCACGCCCGGGGGGTAGGCGCCCCCCTACCTCGTGCTCTCCTCGTTGATTGCTTTACGTAGACTCCAAGTCCTCTGGATCACGTTTGTTCCAAAAATCACGTTCCCGAAGGTTTCATTCTGTTTGGATTCCGTTTGATATCCTTTTCCTTCGAAACACTGAAATAGGCAAAAAACAGCAATTTGGGCTGGGCCTCCGGTTAATAGGTTAGTCCCAAAAATAATATAAAAGTGTATAATAAAGCCCAATAAACATCCAAAACAGAGTATAATATAGCATGGAATAATAAAAAATTATAGATACGTTGGAGACGTATCAGTTGTCAAGTTTATGGTGTGTATAATTTTACCATGCTATTTACATGGAAGTTATCGGGAGGGGGTATGTTCAAATAATTTCCTCCCTTCCCCCAACCCCGGTTCAAAGTTACCGGGGTATATGGTTTTCAACAATTGTTTCTTTTTGGGTGAAAGTTATTGTGGTGTTTGTGCGTAAGTTATCATGTCTATGTGTGTATATTATTATGCTATTTAGACGCAAGTTAATGAGGTGTGTTTTCAACACTTTTTTCTCAGGTCAAAATCTATCATGGTGTTTATACATGACTTATCGGCACTGCGCTACATATATTACCATGCTCTTACGCATAAGTTACTGGGGGTACTGTTTTCCACAACTTTCTTCCCTCAGGTCAAAAGTTACCGTGGTGTTTATACCTAGGTTCTTAGTTCTGTTGTGTGTATATTACCATGTTATTTACATGGGGTTATCGGCTTATATTTTCAACATTTTTTTCTCGGTTCAAAAGTTATCTCGGTGTTTGTACGTCAGTTACCATATCTGTTATGCATGTATTACCATGCTATTTACACATAAGTTATCAGGGGTATCTTTTCCTCAGGTTAAAAGTTGCCACGATGTCTATACATGAGTTATCAGCTCTGGTATGAGTATATTATCATGCGATTTACGCAGAAGTTAGGAAAGGTGTGTTTTTCAATAAAAGTTTGTCGGGTTCAAAAGTTACCACGGGGTTTATACAAGAGTTATCAACTCTGTTGTGTGTATAGTATCATGTTATATACACATAAGTCATCGGGGTATGTCTCAACAACTTTTTTCACCGGGTCAAAATTAATATTGTGTTTGTATTTAAGTTATCAAGTTCTGCAATGCATAAATTATTATCCTATTTACAAATAAGTTACCGAGTGTAGTTTCAACGACTTTTTTTTGCCTTCGAATCAAAGTTATGAAGTTCTACAATGCATATTATCATGCTAGGAAAATTTGAACAACTTTTTTGCCTTCGAATCAAAGTATGCCTACTGCCACCACAAAAAATATAGAAAAAAATACAACATGATGCATCATCTCATCTGATGGGCGAAAGAAAAAGGTGCATATGCACACAAAATATAACTCATGGATCAACAATGAGATGCATGTGACTTGATTTGTGCATCAATGTGATGCTTTGGCCCCTGCACACATCCAAGGTTCAAATGTCATTTGATGCAACTAGTTTTGTTGGCCAAATAAAATAGCATGCTTCCCAAAAATCAAGCCAGGTGGGTCCCGAAATCAATGCGTGTGAATGGCAGTTGTCGAAGTCAGCACGGAAGGCAGTAAACGTCACGCCCCACCTGCCCATATGATTCTCTCCCCACAAATCATGTGCGGCAACAAATCCTTTCCTAACATGGCCGTGGGATCGCGATTGTATAACTAAAAAGTCATTCAGATCTGTCGCAAAACTCAGACCGTTTGGAAATTAGATTTCTCGAAAGTATATAGGTCCATCTATTAAATCATATGGCTTAGCAAATATATGATTAAATTTGTACATGGATGCTTCACAAACGAGTATATCCGAAGCAATCCCTTACATAAGATTAAATGTGTACTCTAGAATTTTCTACATACATGCTTTCCTAATCATATAGTATGACCACTATTGTGATATTTGTCAAACATATGTTTTAGACATATATCTAACATAGATATATATAATTTACACAAGTATCAAATAATATTTAAAAAATCATTTTTGTTACAAAGTACAAATTAAATCAGTGCAACACATTAGTATATTTTTCAATAATATATATTAAAATATATAATAAACAAATAATATAACTAATATTTAACTTTCTTATGTTGTTAAGAATGCCAAATAAGTAATGAAAAACTATAATACTTAATACAGCAGTATGATAAGTATAAATTTTTAGTATAAAACATGTATATACATATCAAGAGGAGTGGGTTGATAAATGAGACTAAAATTTGTAACTTGAAAAAACTAAAATTGAACTTATGTAACCCAAATTTAAAATTTTGGCTCTGCCATTGTATACTTATCTGCAGCCAAAACTACCAGTACTACTCTCCTGGATAAATCTTAACCGACCATGCTGTAGCGCCGCCACCAGCTACACGTACACTCTCTATTTCTTCTTTAACTAATGTATTACCAAGATTTCAAAACAAGTTATGCAGTATCCAGATTAAAAATATGGAGTAGCTTTACGTATCTCTTTCAGATTCAACCACACTTTTTGTATCAGATCAGCATATATGTCATTGTGAATGTGAAACTCGAATGTGGTTGTTTGTTTTTCTACTATTTTAGTAATAGATAGATTGGACCCATATGTTTAGTTTCTAACATGTAACTAAATCTTCAATTCTAATATTGTCTGCAGGCCACCACCGAAGTTTGATATTGAGAAAGCAAAACACCTAATTGCACAGAAGGATTGGCAAGCCTGGATGAACACTGCAAGTTTGTTGATGACAACACTCGAAAGAAACCCCAAGATCCTGGTATCTTTCATCCAGCACTTGTTATTATTGCACGTGAATAGAAAATAATACAGTTGTTGGAGGATGAAGGATTTGAAGTTTCTACCACTTATGCTAATGAGTTTCTTAAACCATTGAAGACATGTGAGAGTAAATTTAAACACCTGAACCTGGACTCGTACATCATAGATCTCATCAGAATGATTGATAACCGGTATTATTTGTATTTATATTTGGAAAACTCTAGAAAGGAAAAGAACACTATCATTTTGTCACCTTCAGTGCTTCATATTGTGAGGGAAATTCCATTGATGTATTTGCTAGCTAATTTTGCTATGTAGATCTTATTTAGCCTACTGTGTTGTTAGTTTGAATACATTCTATGTGTATGCAAATTTGTCCAACCATGCTGCCATGCCACACTAAAATACTTTGAGTTTGATTGTTGAGATTAGAGCACATCTTCATTACTAATTTTAAATAATACTATACCGAGAGGACCTGTATTTATCTTCCGTCTTTATGTAGGATGCCTTAAGTTGTTATTTACTTTGGCTTAATTATATCTTTATATTTGTATATTTAGGTCTGTATCTTCTAGAAAGAGCATTGTGGATGTTGACGTTGAAGCAGCCATATCAGACTACTACATGACCAATTAGCTGACTAAAGAAAACACCGTATTGTGATCACCTCCTGACATGGAACAGATCCCAGTGCAATATTGAACGTCAAAGATACAAAGAACACCTTTGGTCGACTGCAGAAACACCCCGCCCTAGGGTTATATTTCATTAATGAAGTAGGAGAATAAAAGATTCGGTACAAAGTAAAAGGCCAAAATAAATAGGAAAATGCCGGTGCTGGCACCCGGCATCAAAACATATAAGGTACGCGACTTGGGCGCCCGCTCGCGCAGTCCACGTAGGCAGAGGCACACTTTGCGTTGCTGCCAATGGGAGGAGCGGAGGTCTCGCGCTATCAACGTCGAGAGAGAGAGAGAAAAAGGGGAAAGGCCGGGAAAAGATAAACAAATCGTCAGCCCCACCAGCCCCCGATTCCTTCCCCTCTCCCTTTCTCTGGACGACCTCCCCCGCCGCCCCCGGCACCCTCCCGCACAACCTACGCCTCCACGCCTTCTCTCCTTCCCTCACCTTTCCCCATCCACCAGCGACCTCCTCCCATTGCCCTCTCCCAGATTGAGCAGCATGCCCGGATCAATGGCCACGGTGGCACGAGCGCCACAATGCACCACGGCCGCGCGAGGAGGAAGCTCGATGTGGCTCTGACCCTGGTGCCGACACTATGAACAAGGTGCCCTCTCCATCTCTTCTCTCTCTTTGTGTTCGTGTGTGTTCGGCTTTCAAGAGTCATCAAATCCAACCTCACGCCCGCGCCGGCTGCTGATGGATATGTTTTATTCATGCCGAGGGTGGACAGAACCATCAACAAATAGCTTTATGCATGCACTTTCGTTTGTCTCATCCTTCCTCTCCTTTCTGTGATTGCTAAATAGGTGACGACTGGGTCAGGGCGGGTGCAGAAGGTCGTGGCGAGTCGGGCACCTCTAGGCGGAAGCAGCAGGGTTGGTGGAGCGGTGGATGCGGGCGGGGCCGTAGTTGTGGGAGGCTGGCCGGCCGGTCGGGGCGACAGGAGCAGTCCGGGAATCGCATTGCACGAGGCTGCCCTGGTTTGTTTTTCTTTGCTTTGTTTCTGTCATCCTCGCCTCTCGTGCCGGAAAGATGAACGAGGGGGGTCGAGCAGTGTGTGGCGTCGTCTCTATTGTCCTTATCCGGTTACAAGCTCCTCTACTAGGTTGAGTTTGCTGACCGCATGGGGCATGAGTGTGGCCACGATGAAGCACATGGGAAAGTTTAACTTCTCCATGACTACATCCATCAGTTTTCCGACTACTTTGCATTCTTTAGATATGTAGTTTCGTTTTAGGACGTGGCTAGGAAGCGGCCGGCTGCTCCCTAGCATCCCATGGCAGCCTGTCATAAAAGGAAACTTTTGGTCCCCCTGACAAAAAGGGAAACTTCCCGGCCCACGCTACAACCCGATCTCCCCACCTGGTCCGCCCCTCCCCTCATGTGCTTCCTCTCCCTCCCAAAACCGCCCCCTTCTCCTGACCATACCAAACCCCTTTCCCCCATGTACCCATCTTCTTCTCCATCAAGTTAGGGTTTCCCCTTCCCAAGATCCAGAAAGCTTCCTTCTACCTGCAATGGCGGCATAAGAGCTGGTCAGCAGATCCAAATTGACGGGCGAAATCAGAACAGAAGCAAAAAAAATCACAGGAGGCCAGGTTTTCTCAAATCTTCCATTTAAAAAACTGTAGAAAACTCTTCCCTAAATTCTTTGGACTCTTTTCTTCACTTTCTTTCTAGTTTATACACAAATGCTATGCTGCATCCCCCTTTCTCATGTTGGTTAATGAAAAAGCATTTGATTTGGTTATTTCTTAAGAAAAAAAACCTGACCAAAATGCTATGGTTTTAAGCAAAAACTGCTACAGTTTTTAAGCAATAAAAAAGCATGGTTATTTAGTGCGAAAAAATTTTGGTTCCTGATCTGGGCAAAACACTGATACTAATAGCAGTATTGTAAGCAATTCGTTTACCAGTTTTAGGCAACTATTATGACTGTGTTAACCAACTGATGGGTTTTGGGAATCAAAGTAAATCAGGCAAGTGATGAGTGCCATGTTGACTTCACACAGCCAATGCAGCTATAACTTGGCAACCTGAGTAACTGCGGGTGCCGGTGCATGAAATAAAAAAAACCTAGTATTACAAGCAATTTCCCTGCTTGTTTTAGGCAAGTGGTGTGTTGGTTTGAAGCAAAACTGGTAAAATTTGGTGCAAAATAAAGAGAAATCATGGTAGATGCTGAAAAGTACTGATTAAAAACTACGTGCAACTTGTGTGTTCAGAATCAAAAGGAAAAAAGGTTGCCTTGGGGAATTGACTAAACATTACCTTGGGGGATTGACTGAACATTGTTTCCTATCAATTGTACTTCCCGGCAAGAAAATTAGGTTGCTCCTGCAAAGAAGGGTTCATCCACAGAAGAAACACAAGAAAAACACATGAACCCTTGGGGGCTCCAACGCGTTAAGATAGTTCAACAAGCAAAAATGAAAAAAGAGGCCACAAACACAACATGGTCCTGAAGTTGCTGGTACGAATTGCATACTAACAAAGTACTGAACATGAAGAAAATGTCACACCCAGCTAGTTTTTAGTACTGGTATATAAAATTTTTGAGACGCATAAAATGCTACTCTCGAAAGTCTCTAATATTAGCTTTTCCTCTCGATGCTAAAAACACTTCGAAAATAGAAGGCATCCTGTTCCCATGAAAAAAGCTTGGTTCGCTCGGCCTTGGAAACGCATGAAAATCAGTTGTATCTGCAGCCATTTAGAAAAAAGCAAAAATGGATCATTACAACTACTGAAAAAACATCTTTCTTGTAGGCAACTATTGTCAATACAGCAGTTGCCTAAAAAGCAATCATATAAAAAATTTGTTGTATTGACATAAATTGCCTGAAACATAAATCATAAGTGACTATTGTAAAATTAAATAGAGTCATTTAGAAACTTTGGCTACTGCTCATATACCTGAAAAATGAAAACTTGAATATACTTTCATGTTGCGTCCATGATTAAAAAAATCATATACTTGTTGTTACTAAAAATGTTGCCTATGTACAGTGTATTAGTTGCTTGCCTCATCCAACTAAACTTGTTCACTTCTTTGGTTTGGAAAAATGTGCAGGGTGGATATGATTGACCTAAATGAGCTGCCAGAAGACAATAACCCTGAATTGCAAATTCCTGTGAACAATGATATTGGAGATCCTGCATTTTACACACAGCAGAGCGTCAACGCAGGTGATGCTGAGCATGCTGAGTTTGTTGCGGAATCTCCTAATCCTATGGTCACGCAAAATGTTGGCAAAACTGTGGCAGAAGCAATGGATACGGGTGGCCACTCCTTTAATGCAAGGGTAGCCGCAGGTGGTACAACTAACCCTAGAACAGAAGCAGCAGAGACAGATGCGCACACCCTTGATGGCACAGGTGCTGCAGGTGATACTGGATGGGCTGTTGGAAATGGATTGACAGGCTTGGGAGGTGAGAACGATGATGAAGCTTGGTCACAGCCTAGGGAACCTTACATAGGCATGAGGTTTGACACTTTGGAAGGCGCCAAAGAACACTACAATGTGTATGCTTTACAGCTTGGGTTTTCAATCAAGATGAACACACCAAGGAGGACTGTTGATACTGGTGTGTTGATAAAGTAGTAGTTTGTTTGCAACAAGTTCCGGAAACCTAAAATTGACGATGGAAGAGTAGAAAGTATTCCTGCCCTAGATGAGATTGGTGAACAAGAACATGATGTTGATGAAGATGAAGAAATTGTCTTTCTTGGTGATGAGAGTAAAAAAAGAAGAAATGCAAGAAGCGGAAGCGAGATACAATAGTGCAGACAGGATGCAAAGCAAAGATGGTGGTCAAACTATTAGATAGTGGTTGGGAGGTGATTTACTTTGTTGCTGAACACAATCATGCATTGGTTGACAAACCATCTTTGATTAAGTACCCGCGATCACATCAAGGGATCCCCCGAAAGAGAGGGCCTTCCTTACACATCTCCACAATTTGCAATATACCTACAGGTTTGTGAAAACAAGACTGCACTTGCCTTGGTTTATTGTGTTAGTTGCTTAACCCCTATATAGCCTTTTGCCTAGATTTAGTGTGTTAGTTGCTCAAAACCTAGCAAAATATTTTTTCCTGCGCTTGCCTGTACTTACATCTGTTTAGTTGTGTTAGTTGCTTAAACCATATCAACAAATTGATTGCCTTGTGTTAGTTGTGTTAGTTGCTCCTGAGTCTTGAACCCAAGCACTGATTTGCCTGCATCTGATGCGTTAGTTGCTTGCATTCTTAAGTTGCAAAAATTCTTTTTTTACACATCTCCTTGTTTAATTCTGAATTTGGTTCATGTCAGAAAAAATGTTTAGACTAACATGCATGTATGGCTTTGCCCCCCTACAGGTCGAATGATGCACATCATGTCGGATTACTATGGTATAGAGCTGATTGTCCCTTATGGTACTAAGCATATTTCAAACCTAAAGTCGGAGTTGAACAAGGATGCGACGAAGGAAGGTGATATGATTGAGACAGTTGCCTACTTTAAAGATCAGCAAAAGAAGATCCAGATTTCTTTTACAAGATTAAGTATGATGAGGAGGACAGGGTTGAGAATATTTTCTGGGTTGACGGTGCGGCAAGGAGGGCTTACGTAGAGGCATACCACGACTGTATCTCATTTGACACCACGTACATGACTAACATGTATAACATGCCCTTTGCACCATTCATTGGAATTAATCAACATGGGCAGTCATTCATGTTGGGGTGCGGTTTTGTGAGGCAAGAGTTGGCTACAAGCTTTGATTGGCTGTTTGGGACCTTTCTTGAGGAAATGCATGGTTTAGCACCAACAAACATTATTACTAACCAGGACATTGCGATGGCACAGTCGATTAAAAGGATGTTCCCAACAAGTATCCACTGCTGCTGTCATTGGCATATAATGAAAAAGGCTCAAGAGAAGCTTGGCGCCTTGTTGGGGCGAAACCCTGGATTGTCAGAAGATTTCAACAGATGCATTGACTTCAGCTTGACACCAGAGGAGTTTGGGGCAGCATGGGCTGCTCTGATGTTGAAGCATGAGGTTATGACTCATACACACTTTGAGACCCTATATAAATACAGGGAAACATGGGTTCCTTGCTACTTTTTTTTACTGGGAAAAGTGCATGAACGAGGGATCGAACCCAGAACCTCATCCTGCGAGCGCTACGCTCTAGCCACCAGGCCATGACCGCTTCTTGCAGTCAACCCAACGCAGTGAGGCATTCAATGCTGTCCTCAAGCGATATGTGAACCCACACAATTCGATCCTCAATTTCGTCAAGCAATATTCAAAAATATAGACTCACATACTTGTCGGAGAGGGTGGAAAAGACTACCGAACAGAGCATTTGCAGACTGAAATGTGGTCGTCTTATCCTATTGAGAAACAAGCCTATGACACATACATTAGGGACTTGTATGAAAAGTTTCACACGGAGTTCAAGCTGATTGGGAGATACAATGTACGGCCCCATGGAAGTCACATGTACGAGATTTACCCCAATGAACACAAACATGGGTTGCTAAATATGGTTCTAGGAGTTATTTTGTGACATCAGACCCTAGTGCTGGAGACTACACGTGTGAGTGCTGCAAAATGAACAGGGACGACATGCTTTGCTGCCACATCTTGAAGGTTTTGACCCAACTTGGTATCGACAAAATTCCAACAAAATACCTTCTTCGGAGATGGGCACCTAAGGCAATTCCCAGTGCACCCCCTCCTGTCGAAGGTCAACCCGATGAATTGCTAGCACAGTCGAAGAAAGAAATGAGGCACACAAACTTGACAATGGATTTTGCAAGCCTTGCTTGTGTTGCTAGTGCGACAAATGCTGCTTCAGATATCGTGAGGAAACATACGCGGGCAGCTCGGACAGAAATAAGACATTTGAATTTGTCGAAGAAAAAGAAGCCAATAGCACCTCCCAATGTGCCCCCTGGTGGCCCTGGTGGTCCACCACCGTCATGTGGTGGTTCTACACCACAATCTACTGCTCCTCCGACAAAAAGTGCCCCTAGACCACCTCCTACTTCAGTTGCATGACCGCCAAGCAGCTCTGCACAGCATCCCACTACTTCAGCAACAAAGCAAAAGAGGGCAGCCCCAACGGCTGTTCCTTTTGGAGTATCTGCACAGCCCATGCCAGGGTTGCACCTCGGCCCAGGGGACCTCCACCAGTGCCAAAGGTGGCTGCACCACCGCCAAGACTTGCTGCAACGCAACCTAGAGGAACTATGCCGGTAAACAGAGGACCTACACAACTACTGAATGTGACAACCCCACTGCCAAAGGGTCCTACACAGCCAAACTGGTGGCCAGCATCAACACCCAGGGGAGCTGCCACACCACCGCCATAGGTACTTGCCCAAGTGTAGAGTGTCTCTGGACAGCAACCTACTCTTACATAGCAGCAAAAGAGTGGAGGCCCACTATTGTCTTCTACTTCAATACCTACTGGTGGTCATGCAGGTGCTTCTAGGGTTGAATAACACCTTGGATATCCTACTCCAACACCTGACCCACCTATCCCTAGAGACCCACCAAAGTCGACAACCAAGGGAAGGGCGAAAACTAAGAGGATTCAAGCAGCACTTGAACTGCACCCGAAAAAAAAGAACAAATGCAGTTATTGTAGTTATGTTGACCACAATTTGGCGCTCTGCCCAGCAAGATTGGTGTGAAAAAGAACACCCTGGAGAATGAGAGAAGGTGGAGATGTTGCTTGCAAAGTTAGAGATTTGAGGAGCACCATGGCTTTGAATTTTAGCGTACCAAAAACTACCCATGATCCAGAAAGCTTTTGAATTTTAGCATACAGCGTTGTAATTTGATTGAACCATGTTAAACAGAGATCTTGTCTTGCAGGCATGGACTATTGCATTACTTTTACTATGCATGCAACTTCTGTTGCATATTCTTGCAAGTTGCAATATTGTGTCAGGCAACTAGTTGAAGTATTGTTGAAAGTATAATCATAGAAAAAATGCAAGTAAGTTTGTGCTTTTTGAAAAAGTCGTGCTAGTTTGGTGATAAAAACTAACCTAGTGCAGATTCAAGATGTCTTTCCAAGGGGCCTTGTTGTAATCGGTGTTGACCCAATTGCTTGTTAGTTGCTTCCTGATGTTTGGAATGTCATTATGGGTGAATCTTGGAACAGTCCTTGCCTCCCAACCACTTGTGAGTGTAAGCACGAAAACCCCACAGTCAAACCTGTACAGCAAACGGAAGGAAAAAACAGTATGTTATTGGTTGCATAGTTTCTTGTACGTAATATAAATATAGTGAGAAAATAAACAAAAATAAAGAGAACATATCAAACAAAAAAGATTGTGTAAAAAATCTAGCGGTTTGGGTGTTCTGGTTGCTTACTCATTGTTTTGCTTTGGGACATCAATGTTGACAAGTTTAAAATCGTCCATGGAAATGTGAGACTTAGGGTAGTGTTTATTTCAGAGAGCTCTAACACTTGCGACAATAGACCTTGCGCAACCGTCTAGGGTCTTGTTAGCAAGTGTCCTCCACGAATCAAGCACCTCGAACTTTCGATCTCGTATATTCAAGTTAAAAACCCAATAATGATTTCCTGTGATTGGATTGGTTTTGTCAATGTTCTCTATGACAGGGAACATGATCTGTAAAAAAAGAATAGGAGGCAAAGAAAAAAGTTATTATATAGCACAGAAAGACGTGTTATGAATCTCGGCAACTTATACAATTGTATAAAACATTTGAGCAACTTGTTATATTACTCTCTGGCAAATTAGTACAGTCATTTGAGCAACTTGAAACACATGGGATGTTAAACTGGGGGGTGGGGGAGGTGTGTGGTAATACCATAAGCAACTTATGTTGCTACTCAGGCAAGTATAAACATTTGTGTGAGCAACTTCTTGCATGCTATGTGGTTGTTTACACACTTGGTCCATGCATTTATAACTAGAAAAAAATTATATGAACAATAAGCAACAGTTTGGCTGACCATATCTTTACGATCCAGCCGGTTGGATTTGTTGAATCTTGAAGCAAGCTCTTGGTCATCTAATGACATATGCTGCAACATTATCTGAAAAGGCAAAAGAAAAAGGGAAGATGCGTCTATAAAAACAGCACGAAGAAAAAAAGCAAAACATTGAAAAACCTAATATAACTACCGTTTTCTTACCGAGAATCTCAAGGGCATCACCACCTTCATTGAATCTGGTGGCAAGTTCATCATGATGGACTATATCCAAATTTCAACTACATGGGACAACAGGAACCCTTCCATTTTCATTGCGTTAGAAAACTCCCTCACAGTTACAAAGTACTTGCCATAGTCAATTACCTTTAGGCTGCATTTGAAAATGAGAAGAAAACAAGAATGTCATGCTGACATGATGCTCATAAAATCGAAAACAAAAAAGTGGTTTTGAATCAACTTGTTGCTCTATTGAACTTTTTCATAAAAATTGCCTGTTGTTGGTGTATGATATGCCTACATGACATTACATATGTTGCCTGACATAAATGTAAAAAATGCTTGGAAATTGTTTTACCTGGTATCTACATCAGGTGACTCTTCTTCATTTAACCTCCCATGCAAAATAGCCGATGCATACAACCGGTTGACATCAGCTCTGCATTTAAATGAATTTTTCTCGTTGTAGTGTATGAATGGTGACCTCATGCAAGGAGTTGGCTTGATTATCCTTCTTTCAAATTTATTTAGGACAGGCTCTCCAGAGCTGTTGCTGCTATAAAACTTGCTACCTGATCCTTCTTCTCCTTGGTTAGAAGTTTTTTCTAGTGTGAACACTTCACATGCTTCATTACCGGCTACAAATTCCAAATCATCACTGTCGTCGAGAATTTGTATGTACTCACGTGCTGCGATACTGCTTGGCCCATCACCTCCCTGCGCACCCTCAACTGTAGTTTTCGGATTGAAAATTTCATCTAAGCCAATTGAGAAAGATGGGGCCGGGCAATACTCATCAACATAACTGCTTGATGATGCGCTTTTGCTTTGGTGAATCTGTGGTCGATCCATCTGTGCTTGAATGAAAATGGGTGACATGCTGCTTGAGCTTTCAACAGGTTTTTTACTTGGAGGGGCAAATCTTGCTATGAGATCACTGATTTCCAGAACATTTATTTCTAGGTTATTCTTTGTGCTCCCCTTGAATTGCAGTGGCGGACGGTTTTCTTTGTTACCATCACAAAAAATGGTTTTTTTCCTTGGGACTCACTGTTTGGGCACTCTGGGCAATTGAAGTTGGCTTTGCAGGCAACTTGCTCAGTGATTCAGGTAACTTTGATGAGTGATGATCAAAGCAAGTTGTGTCACCTGTAACAGCGGTGGATGTCAAGGGGCAAATGTTTTCTTGATCCTTGCCCAGACCTGCATCTAATAATGGACCCTGTGCTACTCCTTTCATCTTACGCTCTTTGGCAACATTGGGGACATTTGTCGATTGCGGCGCACTAATGCAAGGGAGCTTTTGTGCTTGACAATTTAGCTCAACCAGAGGTTGCCTACAACTTTGAATAGCTGTGTTCGCTGCTGTTTGTGGTGAAACTCTAACTAGTGCTTGTTTGATGGAGCCTAGGTTCCCCATTGAAAGATTTGCACTGAGTTTTTGCAACTTGCTTCCTCCTTGGGCTGAGTTGCCAGACTTTGTGTGAAAGTTGATGTAACATTGTCACCTTGGAATCCTTTTGGTGCTCTTGTAGTGCTTGATATTTTATTTACTTCCACCTGGGGCTTCAAAAAAGCACAAGTTGCCTGTTTCTGTACAGCAGTTGCCTGGTTTTGATGTTGTATTTGCCCAGATTTCTTAATAGCTGACTGCCTTTCCTTGGGAACCTGCACTTGCTGTGCATTTTTTGAACGCCTTTCATGTAGCTCCTCTGCTGTTGTTGTCACTACTGTTGGCTGCAAGATGAAGCTGACAGTCTTTTTCTTCTTCGGTGGGATGGGTGGTAGTTCCCTCTCTGCAATTTCTTCTGGTTTTCCACCCAAGTTATGTTCTGCACCCATTTCTTTCATCAGCCTCTTGCGCATGTGTTTTGGACATATTTCCGTCACGTCCATTGGGGGGAATTCCTTCAACTCTAATCCCATCAATAGCTTCTGAAAAACCCTCTTTGCTTCCCATGTAGCTGGTGCCTCATCAGTGCATTCTTTTGCTTCATACAATGGTATGCGTGGGGAAAAATGTTCCCGCTCCATCATCACTATGTCTCTGATATTAACCGAGCCAAATTCATCAAGCTCCTTAGGTTTACTGTCCTTCTTTTGAACCAAAAACTGCAGTGTACACTCTTCATCGTCATCACTGTCCAAGTAACCAGCAGCTCCATCCTCATTCCTGCTGTTCCCACCACCATCGACGTGGCCACTGCTATTACCTCCACTCCTATCCTCATCATCCTTTCCATCCCCCTTCCCATCCCCATCCTTGTCTTCTTCCTTGTCACCGCCTTTTTCCACATCATCATCTTCTTCTTCTTCATCCTCATCATCTTATGTACTAACTTCATCTTCTTCATTTTCATCGCTATCTTTCTCTTCATCCTCGGCATCTCCCTCTTGCTCGACTGTTTGCTGTGCTTTGCCCACTACTGTACTTGTCACTGTGTCAACTGGTTATGTTTCCCCATCCTTGCTAGCGCTGCCATCACGGGTTGCTTGATCCTCTTGTTCCATTTCAGCAATACGTGCTTCCTCCCTCTCACCTTGTTCTTCCAGCTCGTTAGGGTTATGCCCAGCATCTTCCCTCCTCAATTCATCACCATCATCGTCGTCCAAGTCCCCATCTCTGCCGTTGTCGCTCTTTTCTCCATCATCATCATGTGCTTCATCAGATTCATCTCCATCTTTGTCATTATCATCGATGTCCGACATGTATGACTCTTCTTCACTAGGTAAGTTGTCGCTGCCTTCTTCACTTAATAAGCTTTCGCTGTCACTGCCCAATTGTTTACTTCTTTTCTTTGAACGTTGCCTGCTTGTTCCCATCTTACTAGGTTCTGTCGTGCTTGTCCCAGCTTCAATATCATCGATCCTGCCAATATTGTACACAAGCTTTCCAACTGAGTGCGATATTTTGGAACACATTTCATGTACCATGATTGATACCTTCTTTTGTTTCTGTAAAACAAGAAAAGAAAAAAGTGGTCAGAACATATAACAAAAAGATCAGGTAAAGCTTAGTAAAAAAAGCATACTCTAAGCAACTCTAGAAAAATGCTGACAACAGAGTTGTATGTGAAGTTGCCTAAAACACAATTGTATTAATTTGTGTAAAGAACACTCAGATGAATACATGTTGCTTAAAACAAAGAGAGAGAAAAAGTAAATGCAAATTGAAAAAATTGAATGAGTTTCTTTACAAGGAAAAAAATGAAAGTTGCCTAAATAACTGCGTGAGGAAAATATACATAGATAAAATGAGTTTGCCTAATGTAGCACATTTGAATTGGGAATCTGGAGCATGTTAAATATGATTTTAAAACTGAAGTTGCCGACCCTAAAGTAGGAAGTTGCTTACAGACATGTTAAGAATTGCACACAATAAAAATGTCTAGGGAGGAATTGGGAATCTAGAACATGTTAAATATGATTTTAAAACTGAAGTTGCCTAGCCTAAAGTAGGAAGTTGCTTACAAACATGTTAAAAATTGCACACAATAAAAATGTCTAGGGAGGAATTGAGAATCTGGAACATGATAAAAATGATTTAAAAACTGAAGTTGCCTACCCTAAAGAAGCAAGTTGCTTACAGACATGTTAAAAATTGCCATGGGACTAGTTAGCTTGAGAAAAACAAACACAAGGAAAAAATGCCATAATGACTTGGTGCTAACAAATAAATGAGAAAACAAAAGCTAATAAATTACTTACTTCTTTATTATATGACTCGGGTAATCTTGCTGCAACAAATTTTGTGATGTGATCCATGCTTCCGAACAAACTATCGTCCGCACATCGGGAAAACTCGGTCTTAAGCTGATTGCATTTGTTGGTAGAGAAAAAAGAATAAAAAAAGTGTGAGCACATAAGATCCATTTGTGAAAAAAAACAGTACGGCATAGTATATAACTTCACGCTGAAAAAATAGGCAATTTTCCACCTAAGAGTTGAGCTGAATTAGTAGCATAAAAATTGAGTCACACACCCACTGCATTTCCCTCCAGAAAACATATTCTGTTCATCACAAAAAACTAAAAAATGGCATGCTTGTCTGGAGAAAACTAAAAAATTGCTTTACCAAAATTATAAGACTTGCCAGATTTAAATACATGAATTGCCTATTTTTCTGTCATTGTTGTATATTGTACTTCAATAGTAGTCCACGGAGAAAAGAGGTATGTGTGTCCTAATAAAACACAAGGTGAACATAAAAAGAGGAAAGAGAAAAAAACTTACACGTAGTTTTCCGTATTGACCCGGGCCCTTCTTATCCTTCTTCACGACTTTTGCGATTAAATCTGAGTTCCAAACAGAAACTCTTGGTGTCAAGCTTGGGATAGGTTCATCCACATCAAGTGAGTCCAGATACAACAGCTACACGGGAGTAAAATAAAACAGATGATTTTCCAACAGAAAAGGAAACAAGAAATAAGAAGATAGAACCAATGTTAAGATTGTCTGCACTTACTACAAGATGGATAACACAACAGCATACAACATTCTTCTTGAGAACTGCTACTGTGAACACTACCTTTAACTGATCAACAACAAACTTACAAACATTTGTCTCTGTTATACCATTGACATCCATAACAGCAGGGAAGCTTTTTGGAGAGATGTTTAGACTTCTTGATGGTGCAAGAAAGCAAGAAAAAGCGACTGCTAGCCAAGCACGGAGGAAATTGTCGTCATGAGCTTCGCGCATATCTACAATCATCTTACACCATGCTGTGAGGGCTGGTGAGTTCTTGGATGTAATGTTCTAGATGCTATAAATGGCCTTTGTGATGTCAGGACGATTCTCCAAACAGACCTTTCTGCCCCTGTTTGGCAACCCCCATATTCTATGAAAGCTCGTTGCATCTACCAGGATCTCCCCCCTCTCTGGTATAACAATTTGGGACTTTTCGGGGTCGTAGTGCTTCATAATCCATTGGCTGAGATCTGCATCCATTGTAGTGGATGCGAGGTCCAACAAACCCCCGAACTCTTTGTCAATGATGACACCCTTTTGGTCAGATATAAGAGATTTGTTTAGTTTATACAGCCTTGCAGGCGATCCTCTATTCCTAAAACCCTACAGAAACAAAAACATAAAACATCGGGAACCCCCTGTTAAAAAAGATTTGAGGCAACACATGTATGTAGTTTGGCAAATCATACACATTAGATGGGCAAAAAAAAAAGGAAATCTAAGCAAAAAATTGCATTACCTCATTTCCTGAAGACTTTTGGCGCTTTGCTTTTCTTGGATGATCCTCAATATCTTTGTCAGGTTCACGCTCGTTATCTTTGTCAAATTCAGGGTCCTTGTCAGCATCTCTAGATACATCCTCGTTGCTATCAATATCTGATGGACGGGGGCCACGAGCAATGATCGCTTTTGACATTCTTCGACGCTTGTACCCAATTGTGGTTGTGGGGGCAGTACTACGAGCCTACAGATGTGAAAGAACCAACAAAAAACAGCATATAGAAATGCTGCCCATTAAATGCAGCACGGAAAAAAGAAGAAGAAGAATTTCTAAGAATTATCCCCACGCACCTCTGTTTCATTATCTGCAGTAACATTAGAAGGATCGGCATCAGGGTTGACTGGAAGGCGGTCTTCCTGCATTTCCTTACTGCTGCCATCCATTGTTCCTGGTATATGCCAGAAAAAAGTCATTATTAAAAACCATGGGCAAAAAATACATATACATAAACACGTGAGTTTGAACAGTTAACTAATCAGAAAATGAGCAGCTGCTTCCACTTGAACTATCATACACAAAAAAGTATCTACAAAGCTAATTCCACTTCAACTAATGCACAAGGACACATGTGAGCAGTTAAACTAATGCACAGGCAAGTGCATCCTCTACATTAACCAAAAACAATGAAAAAAACAGGCAAAATCTATTAAGGACATCTATTATACAATGTGTGACAAGAAAAACACATGCAGGTTGGTGACCTTCTAGTTAGGCAAACACCATGCAAAAATAAAAAGGCAACTAATAGACAACTATTAGGCGATTTTTTTTATCAAACATGTGTATATGGAGAAGAACATACTCAGCAAGGCTATATCAGGGGTGACCATTGTCGCGAAGCTGTATAATGGACTCAAAAAATAGTCATATGCACAAAATTGTTGTCCACCAGGTATGACTATTTGTTCTTTCCCCTTGAAAAATACACATCCAAAATTGCTGTGTATCGGTTGGGCAAACATCATTGAGTTGACAAGCAACTAGGGAGACAACTGTTGGGCAAACACCATCTAGTTAACAGGCAACTAGTGAGACAATTATTGGGCAACTATGTTGTACATCAGTTGGGAAAACTACATCCAGTTGATAGGCAACTAGGGAAACAACTGTTAGGCAACTACGCTGTACATCAGTTTGGGCAAAAACAATTCAGTTGACAGGCAACTAGGAGACAACTGTTAGGTAACTATGTTGTACATCACTTGGGCAAACACCATCCATCTGACAGGCAACTAGGGATACAACTGCTAGGCAACTAACCCGAATAACGGCTATTACGCAAAGTTTTCCCCCAAAAACATAACGAATTCAGCAGGCAACAGAGTAAGAGGAACCCCTGACCAAAAAACTACTGCAAAATCGCCTTACCAAAATCGATTTCTCGCGCATCTAGAACCTCCCATGGTGGGTTAAAGCGTGCACGCACACATGCCCGAAAATCGAGTTCCTCCACCCTTCCTCAAGCATCAATGGGGCGAGTCGTCTCGCACCCCAACCAAAATCAAGCGCATCCAGGGCTATCCTAGCAACGGGGCGAGTCGTCTCGCACCCCCAACCAAATTCGAGCGCATCCGATGCTATCCTAGCACGGGGCAAATGTACAGCCAGATGCATAGATGGAAAGCAGAGCTGGGGCTAAAATGTACAGCAAGATGCATATATCATATATGGGAAGCAGAGCTAGGAGACGAAGGATATGCAGAAGGAACCGCCGGATTTCGTCGCGGGGGGGAGAGCGAAGACACAGAGAGGCGGCAGTTTTGAAAATGGGAGGAGCCGTTCCTCTGCGCTGGAGTCAGGGGAGGGCGGTGGGCGTGGGAATGGTGACGTGCGACGTGGCTACGAGGGTGGGGATGGACTAGTCGCGTGTCGAACGAGCCGGGCCGACAGGCCGAA
This sequence comes from Triticum aestivum, assembly GCF_018294505.1. Classification (NCBI taxonomy): domain Eukaryota; kingdom Viridiplantae; phylum Streptophyta; class Magnoliopsida; order Poales; family Poaceae; genus Triticum; species Triticum aestivum. Next base: position 547,165,571 of record NC_057814.1, read on the forward strand.
ACCTGAGACGTGCCCCCGACCCAACCAGGCAGCACCTGCGCGTCGCGATCCAGATCGGACGGCGCGCGAGGGTTGTGCTCGGGACGCCCAACGAGCACAGCTGCACTTTTTCGAATTTGGGTTATTTTTAAGAGAAATTTTCAATCTACTCATCAATCATGGCAGTACAGATAACACAAGAGGTAATAAAAATTACAATCATGTCTATGGACCACCTAACGACGACTACAAGCACTGCTGAAGGCGCGCCGCCGTCATCGTGACTCCCTCATCGGAGCCGGACAACCTTGTTGTGGTAGATAGTCGGGAAGTCGTCGTGCTAAAGCCCCAAAGGATCAGCACACCACAGCAGCAACCATCGCCGATGGAGAGAGTTCTAGACCGGAAAGATTAAAGTACACGAATGAAGACGAACAAAGACTGGATCCAAATAGATCCACCAAAGACCAGCACCGATCGAATCCCATAAGATCTGACGGAGACACACCTCCATACATCCTCCGACAATGATATTCACACCACCTTGACTGGGATAGGAAGTGGGAGACATTGTTTCTACTAAGGGACATTGCCACCGCCACACAGCCCCAACCAAGATGTTCAACCTAACAGAAACGAGAACGGGGTCCCTCCCGTCGGGGGGGGGGGGGGGGCGAGATCCTCCATAGCCCAAAGGCCATCGGAGGTGGGGCGGATTGGTGGCGGTGCAAACGGGAGGAGGAAGGAGACTTTTCTTTCCACATGCTATCATGTCTAGGAGTATGTATTTCAGGGGAAACAAAATCAAACATGCTTCCGGATTAACTACACTTGTCTACAGTAAATCGTTGGCAACAGAGTTTCTTTCTACGCTGCAGATTTGTAGGTAATGACACGGGGGTGTTGCAGTAAAAGCATCTCCAATAGAGGCTCTATAATTTGATGGCCCAAAACGAGTTTTAGGTGTCGAGCGAGAGTTTTAAGACACGAAAAAGGTTGTTGCTTTTTCAGTAGCCCTAAAAACGGTGCTCTAAAATTTTAAACATGAACATTCTTAACTAAAAACACATGAATTCGTTGTGCATGTTAAACTCAAGTACCGAATACTGCACATTTAACATGAACTGACATAAACTTTTAAACAACACTTCTTCTTCGGTACAACCCCCTAAATACAACAACGGTTGAGATCGCTCCGTACCCCTTCGTTAAAAAGGGTAGGATCGTCTCATCACAAAAAAGCCGCCGCCCGCGCGACGGGGATGTACCCGCGTCGGGTCCTGTACGGCGACTGTCCGTACACGCGTCAGCCCGTCTACGTGCCGTGTCAGGCCGTCTACGTACGACGACGTCCAATCGTGCTCAAAAGAAAAAGGAAATAAAAAACACGACGCGATCGGTCAAGGGACGGTTGTTGCATGCCGTCGTGGCGTCGGTCAAGGGACGGTTCCTGAGGCGACTAGCCGCCGCCCCCGATGCGCCATTAAGGCCGGCGTTAAGCCGGTGCGTCAGTTACCTACCCGCCGCCCCGCCCGTCCTTAAAACACCACCACTCTCGTATGCCTCCCCCACCCCGACTCACCTCACCCACCGACGCCATCCACCAGACGCGCCCTCACTCCACCGACGACGCATTTCCTTCTCGGCGGTAGCCATGGCATCCGGCGGCACCGGCGGCACTGACGGCCATGGCAGCTCGTGGCCGATGAGCCTGGGCATGCCGGACACCGACGAGCTCATCTGGCTCGGGCGGATTGTGCCGTCGGGCTGCCGTCTACCGCAAATCTTCCGCATCACCGCTAATGGGTACCCGACGAGGGGGCCCGGCACGACGCCGGATGAGCCACACCGGCATGAGGGCGGCCGCTGGAATATCGACAGCTATAATAGGTTTTGGAGGGGGGAGGACTTCTGGAAGATCGTCGGCCAGCTCCGACGGGAGTCGGAGACGAGCGGCTCGTCGTCTGCCCCGTGCCGGCCCTGCCGTCGCCCTCCGGCGGCCACGCCGTCCCCAAGCTCCCTTCGCCGTCCGGTACCCGCGCTCGCCGGGCCCGCCGCCCCTCCCGCCATCGAGATCTGGCCGGAGAAGTTCGCGCTGCGCAAGGACGGGGACCCCGACGACTACCCCGGCTAGCTCATCGCCCTACGGGCGTCGTAGGCAAAGGCGGCGGCCGCGGCGGCCAGAGAGGCTGCCGATTTGCAGGCGGCATTGGACGCCGCGGCGGCTATGGCGGCGGCAGCAGAGGCCGCTGATGTGCAGGCGGCGTTGGATGCAGTGGTGGCTATGGGTGCGGAGCAGGTGCCGGCTATGGCTCCGGTGAAGGACGATGGCGTCGACTGGGACGACGCCGTCAAGAGCAACGACGATGATGTTGGTGACGGCGGTGCGGGCGAGATCGTGGACCTCGCCGCCTCCGACGATGAGTAGATTAGGTTTAGATTAGGTCCTCTTATGTTTAATTAATTTTTGTTATGTTCGAATGTAAAATGAACCGTTTGTCATAAGGTTTAATGAACTATCCTTATGTTCGACTAAATTTTAGATGAAAATTATTATGAAATATTCTGAAAATGTTTTTGAATTTTGAATCATTTTATAAAATAAAAGTTAGCCAAAAGAAATTAAAATTTTAAAGTTTGCCGGGAAAATTGAAAGAAAAATAAAAATGATATAAAAGAAAAGAAAAGAAGAGAGGAAGAAAGGAAGAGGAAAAAACGAAATTAGAAGGGGGGAAATCATAAATTATTTTAGAAAAGTTAGTACGAAATCATTTTGATTAATAACAGTGTTGTCGGCGGCAAAAACAGTAGAAAATGCAAACAGTCCCAAAATGCACCAAAAATTGGCAAGCATGATTCTCATATGGATACAAGGCCATACAAAAAATTTGGGCATGTTTGAAGGATACAGGAAAAAAGGGTCTTCCGGACAGACCCTTTGGTCCACTCGAACGGACTGCACTGCAATAGGTAACACTTCAACACGTCACTTTAATGTCCATGACTGTATTGAAGAACTAAGCTCAATTAATGTTTTCTTGCAGAGGATGATTGAGAAACTGAACAAAACCGGCGTCTTCTATAAGCCCGGTAACCTGGAAGAACACTGGTGCGCGTCGGTCCTAAACAAATGGTTTTTAACCCCCTTCCGCGACGACATTTGGAACCGTCTCCAAGTGAGTGTGGGCGATAGGGGGTCCTTCCCTCACGACCCAGAAACCATCGGGGATATGCCCTCCTGGCACACACGCTCAGCAAAATGCGGTCGTGTGCGACCGGCGAGCGCTCAAATACAGAAATATGTACAGTAGAGCTAAAAAAATACAATTATACGGCGAAATTGTTTCCGATCGCAAGTACATCCCACACAGTCAGTCCCTGCTAAACGTTTCCGTTCGTATGTACATCCCACACAGTCGCTCCAAGGAAAACGTTTCTGTTCACAGGTACATCACACACAATTTTTCCCATTAAATCGTTTGCATTATTGAATGTATCACACACGGTCCATAGAAGAAACTGTGTGGCAAAGGCTGTCCATCACACATAGTTTTTATGTAGTAAACATTTGCGCAAGGTGGCCTAACGCAGACAGTTTTCAAGAGAAAGTCGTGTGTGATTGTTCATTGATCCAACACGGTTTATTCCTATAAACTGTGTGCGTTGCCTGAGGTCATCGCCCACGGTATTTTTGTAATAACCATTTGCAATAGCAAAACCCAATTAGTAGGCTAATTCGCCATTAGCAGGCTAATTGCCCTATTATTAATAATCCATTTATTAACCTAATTGACATTCATATTAAGCACACAATATATTTCATTTCCATATTAAGGAAGCAGAATTTCATCATTGAAATACATCAGAGTATAACATGATATAGCTTCAGCACTCAGCTACCCCATTACACAACTCCACCAGCACCAAGTTCCACATGCAACATGTAGAACCTTTGAAATTAGCATCATAGACGGTATATAGACAGATGCATCTCATCTGGAAAACTGCTGAAGCGGAAGGCGGATATTGAGCCTTCATTCATGTTGAAGGTCTTTGCAACTTTAGGCCAGTGCTTGTGGATGATTGACCGTCCGTCCTTCGTCCTCTTCAGGAACACTTCAATATTGAACCGTGGGTGTTGTATGAAAACCTTCCTCGCCTCCTGACCATAGAGGTGGTTTGAGAGGTAATCATCAGTGAACTGCTTTGGAAAGGCCTGAAAACAAGGATGTGCATAAATATCTTCTCTATATTGGAAATGGGGCAAAGGAATAAAAAAAGGCAAGGTATAATAGTTAGTACCATCTTGTAGTGAACTGATGTCTTCTTCATTGTGCAGACAAAGATCTTGTTGTTTTTTGTCGCTAATTTCTTTATCCTAACAATCTTTCTGAGTTTCTTGATTTGATTGATATTCATGGACAACTCATTTCCCCATATGCAAAAAGGGTCGAACAGTGGGTCAAAACCTCTGACAGCAGGACCTACATGTGCAAGACCAAATTGTTAAAAACCAAAATATTAGAATGGTTCCTGCAATTGCACAATAATGTGCTATTAGAGAACGGACCATGCACGTGCTAACCTCGATTGTAAACCTCAGTGCTTCCCATTGTTTCCCTGCAACACATATAAGGTAGTTAGTCATCAGGTTAAGTAAGGGTTCGCATGCTATCAGTAAAATATGTTGATGAAAAATAAGCACATTGCAGATTCATCAGATTAATTCAAGCCACACGGAAAACCCATTTACCCAAACCAAGCATGATTAAGAACTAGGAAATATAGCACTTGTATATGTTTCTCATGTATTAAGTGCAGCCAAATTCGATTTATTCCTCACATGCACAACAATACAAAATTCTACCCACGACAATTGGACATCGCATTGCAGAATTGAACCAAGCAGTTAACTAAACACCACAACAAATGAACCAAACATTAACTGAGCACCACATTGCACAATATAACATACTCCTAATAGAAGATCAGACAGTTAACCAAACAGTTAACTACAGCCAATTGTAGCAATTGTATTTGTTTCTCATGTATTTACTACAGCCAAATTCAATTTATTCCTCACATGGTATACAATAACAGAATGCACCCACAACTATTGAACATCGCATTGCAGAATTGAACCAAACAGTTAACTAAACACCACAACACAAATGAACCAAACGTTAACTGAGCACCACATTGCACAATGTATAACCAAACCAAGCATGCTTGACAACTTGGAAATATAGCAATTGTATTCGTTTCTCATGTATTTTGTAAAGATAAATTCGATTTATTTCTCACATGGAAGACAATACAAAATTGCAGCCTGAAGAATTGAACATCACATTTGCAGAATTGAACCAAACAGTTAACTGAAGACGACAACTAATTAACAAAACAGTTAATAAGTGAGCACCACACTGCACGACATATAGAACATATACACTAGAGCAACAGATTGCATGGTAAAATTAGATAGCACAATTCACTAGAATTTGTGAAGGAAAGGCAGGAGCAGCACACGCAACGGGTAAACCGAGCATGCTTAACCGGCGTAGCTAGCAAATGGCAAGGTGCTCCTCCAAGATCTGGGGGTCGGCACGAATGGCAGCCATCGCGACCTCATCCGCGCGTGCGGCCGCGATTTGCTTCTCCGCTGCCAAATGCTCCTTGAGATCCTGGCTATACTGCGTGCACCATGGCTTAGGGCGGCGCTTATTTGGTGGAGGGGTCGGTGATTTGGGTGGAAGGTGTCGCGCTCGCGCCGGCGGTCGGGGCATGTGGGATGTGGAAGGAGGAGGAGGATGGGGGTCGGGTGTGGATTACCTGCCTGGATAGACGAGGCCGAGCAGCGTGAAGGAGGGTCGCCGACGAGGAGGCGGCGCTGCAAGCAAGGAGTGAAGGTTTCAACTTGGAAAGGAAGGCGGAAAGAGGGGAAATGTGGCTTTTGGTAAGGGGAGGGGGCGGGGAGGTAGATATTTTCGCGGAAGCCGAAAATTTGGAATCGCTTCAGCCAAAAAACTGGCGCGCAAAGTGTCATCAGACACGGTCCCTTATTCAGAACTGTGTACGATATGTGGACATCACAAACGGTTCAGATAGCTTCACCCGTGTGTGATGAGTTTGAACGTCAAAAGTTTTGGTTCGAATTTCCATGGTTACAGTGGTCATCCACATCATTGCATAATTTGGGTACACAAAGGAGACTACAGCACACCCACACTTCTTAATCGAGCAAGTTCAGCAATTAAACAGAGCTAGCTGACCTAAACATTACTCTAACAAATTAAAGACCGGCGCTCTTAATTAAACAAAACAAAGAGTACTACTAGGGTTGGTGCTCATCGATCTCCGCCGCCGCCTCCATGTCCAGGTCACGACCAACGGTCTCCTGGGGAAGGGGCTCCATGGCATCCATCGCACGATACTCGGCAAGCATCTCGCCATCCGCGTCCGCCATCTCTTTGGAAAAGGCCGCCACGAGATGGGCGTGGGCGAACGCGATATGGGCTTGGACGGGCTCCGTCGTCGCAAGGTATGCGGCGGAGGAACGGACGGCTGCTCGAATGCTCTCGGCGATTGCCATCTCTTCGGTTGTGGGTTGCCGACCGTTGTTGGAGAAGCTTCATTCGATTTGTGCGGTGACCGCCAGGAGCTGGGCGTGGGCGGCCTCCATCAGGGCTACGGCCGCCGCTGCGGAACAAACAGCTGATGTGCCGCTCTCGCCAGTTGCTATCCCCGAGGCAGATTTTGCTGCCGCCACCTGAGAAGCAACAGCGGCCGTTTGGGCTTCCTTTGCCGCCCGGTCGCAGATTGCAGCCGTGCTCATGCACCTTGTTAGCACGCGCATGGCGGCTGCGGCCGCGCTCTCACTAGAGTGGGCCACTGAAGTTGCCCTCACGATGCGGGTCCACGTGCCCATCTTTCACCGGTGACAATTGAATAATGAAATGATATTTGGGGAGCGAGCTAGTGTGATTGAGACGCCGACTATGGACTGTAGCCGACGCACCTTCTCGCGTAAGCCATAGGCGTACTATACACATACAGTGCTCCAAGATATTTTGTACTACATCTCACACGGTTGCTGATAATAAACTGTGTGCGATCTACTTGATTTTTCATCTTGATTTGAATTACATAATGGGGTCACAGCGGCAATGGACGGTGTTTAAATTGCTAGACCTTTTATCTGGAGTGAACATGCAACTATATCTGTGTCGTAAAAGAATTGGAATTATTCAGGGTTCGTTTGAACATTTTATACATTAAATTGGTTTTCTAGCCATTTCAGGTGAACAATTCAAATTTGAACTACATGCACATGCTCCAGTGCATATAAATTGGTTGAAAAATCAAATCCGTGTCCTTGGGTGCATGCTTAGGTCCCATGCAAGAAATGGGAATGAATCTCAAACACCAGGGCACCGTTGATTGCCGGCAAAACATTGAGATGCCTGGTTTTTAAATTCTAGTAAATCCAAAACTCGTCTGAAATTCATGAAACTTGGCATGCTATCATGGAGCGGCATCAACATGCCGTGGTAAAATTTTGTCCCATTTGGGGCAGGTTTGGGTATATGCTTCTCACAAACCGGAGCTTCTCACAACAAGCATGATGGTTTTCGGTAGGGAACGTCCCACCTTTGGGGACGAAACGATATCCATTGCCTCTTATTGCTTTCAAATTTTTTCTCGTGTCAACATAGAACAACAGGAGTGTTGTGTGATTTTTGTGATTTTTCGGGGTTCGTTTGGACATTTTTATGCATTAACTGAGTTTTCAATGCATTTATGTGCATAATTCAAATTTGAACTACATGCACATGCTCCAGTGCATATAAATTGGTTGAAAAATCAAATCTGTGTCCTTGGGTGCATGCTTAGGTCCCATGCAAGAAATGGGAATGACTTTCAAACACCAGGGCACCGTTGATTGCTGGAAAAACATTGAGATGCCTGGTTTTTAAATTCTAGTAAATCCAAAACTCGTCTGAAATTCATGAAACTTGGCATGCTATCATGGAGGGCATCAACATCTCGTGGTACAAATTTTGTCCCATTTGGGGCAGGTTTGGGTATATGCTTCTCACAAACCGGAGCTTCTCACAACAAGCATGATGGTTTTCGGTAGGGAACGTCCCACCTTTGGGGACAAAACGATATCCATTGCCTCTTATTGCTTTCAATTTTTTTCTCGTGTCAACATAGAACAACAGGAGTGTTGTGTGATTTTTTGTGATTTTTCGGGGTTCGTTTGGACACTTTTATGCATTAACTGAGTTTTCAATGCATTTATGGGCATAATTCAAATTTGAACTACATGCACATGCTCCAGTGCATATAAATTGGTTGAAAAATCAAATACTGTGTCCTTGGGTGCATGCTTAGGTCCCATGCAAGAAATGGGAATGAATTTCAAACACCAGGGCACCGTTGATTGCCGGCAAAACATTGTGATGCCTGGTTTTTAAATTCTAGTAAATCCAAAACTCGTGTGAAATTCATGAAAGTTGGCATGCTATCATGGAGCGGCATCAACATGCCGTGGTACAAATTTTGTCCCATTTGGGGCAGGTTTGGGTATATGCTTCTCACAAACCAGAGCTTCTCACAACAAGCATGATGGTTTTCGGTAGGGAACGTCGCACCTTTGGGGACGAAACGATATCCATTGCCTCTTATTGCTTTCAAATTTTTTCTCGTGTCAACATAGAACAACGGGAGTGTTGTGTGAATTTTTGTGATTTTTCGGGGTTCGTTTGGACATTTTTATGCATTAACTGAGTTTTCAATGCATTTATGTGCATAATTCAAATTTGAACTACATGCACATGCTCCAGTGCATATAAATTGGTTGAAAAATCAAATCTTTGTCCTTGGGTGCATGGTTAGGTCCCATGCAATAAATGGGAATGAATTTCAAACACCAGGGCACTGTTGATTGCCGGCAAAACATTGGGACGCCTGGTTTTTAAATTCTAGTAAATCCAAAACTCGTCTGAAATTCATGAAACTTGGCATGCTATCATGGAGCGGCATCAACATGCCGTGGTAAAATTTTGTCCCATTTGGGGCAGGTTTGGGTATATGCTTCTCACAAACCGGAGCTTCTCACAACAAGCATGATGGTTTTCGGTAGGGAACGTCCCACCTTTGGGGACGAAACGATATCCATTGCCTCTTATTGCTTTCAAATTTTTTCTCGTGTCAACATAGAACAACAGGAGTGTTGTGTGATTTTTGTGATTTTTCGGGGTTCGTTTGGACATTTTTATGCATTAACTGAGTTTTCAATGCATTTATGTGCATAATTCAAATTTGAACTACATGCACATGCTCCAGTGCATATAAATTGGTTGAAAAATCAAATCTGTGTCCTTGGGTGCATGCTTAGGTCCCATGCAAGAAATGGGAATGAATTTCAAACACCAGGGCACCGTTGATTGCCGGCAAAACATTGAGATGCCTGGTTTTTAAATTCTAGTAAATCCAAAACTCGTCTGAAATTCATGAAACTTGGCATGCTATCATGGAGCGGCATCAACATGCCGTGGTAAAATTTTGTCCCATTTGGGGCAGGTTTGGGTATATGCTTCTCACAAACCGGAGCTTCTCACAACAAGCATGATGGTTTTCGGTAGGGAACGTCCCACCTTTGGGGACGAAACGATATCCATTGCCTCTTATTGCTTTCAAATTTTTTTCTCGTGTCAACATAGAACAACAGGAGTGTTGTGTGAATTTTTGTGATTTTTCGGGGTTCGTTTGGACATTTTTATGCATTAACTGAGTTTTCAATGCATTTATGTGCATAATTCAAATTTGAACTACATGCACATGCTCCAGTGCATATAAATTGGTTGAAAAATCAAATCTGTGTCCTTGGGTGCATGCTTAGGTCCCATGCAAGAAATGGGAATGAACTTCAAACACCAGGGCACCGTTGATTGCCGGCAAAAGATTGAGATGCCTGGTTTTTAAATTCTGGTAAATCCAAAACATGTCTGTAATTCATGAAACTTGGCATGCTATCATGGAGCGGCATCAACATGCCGTGGTACAAATTTTGTCCCATTTGGGGCAGGTTTGGGTATATGCTTCTCACAAACCGGAGCTTCTCACAACAAGCATGATGGTTTTCGGTAGGGAACGTCCCACCATTGGGGACGAAACGATGTCCATTTCCTCTTATTGCTTTCAAAAAATTTCTCGTGTCAACATAGAACAACAGGAGTGTTGTGTGAATTTTTGTGATTTTTCAGGGTTCGTTTGGACATTTTTACGCATTAACTGAGTTTTCAATGCATTTATGTGCATAATTCAAATTTGAACTACATGCACATGCTCCAGTGCATATAAATTGGTTGAAAAATCAAATCTGTGTCCTTGGGTGCATGCTTAGGTCCCATGCAAGAAATGGGAATGAATTTCAAACACCAGGGCACCGTTGATTGCCGGCAAAACATTGAGATGCCTGGTTTTTAAATTCTAGTAAATCCAAAACTCGTCTGAAATTCATGAAACTTGGCATGCTATCATGGAGCGGCATCAACATGCCGTGGTACAAATTTTGTCCCATTTGGGGCAGGTTTGGGTATATGCTTCTCACAAACCGGAGCTTCTCACAACAAGCATGATGGTTTTCGGTAGGGAACGTCCCACCTTTGGGGACGAAACGATATCCATTGCCTCTTATTGCTTTCAATTTTTTTCTCGTGTCAACATAGAACAACAGGAGTGTTGTGTGATTTTTTGTGATTTTTTGGGGTTCCTTTGGACATTTTTATGCATTAGCTGAGTTTTCAATGCATTTATGTGCATAATTCAAATTTGAACTACATGCACATGCTCCAGTGCATATAAATTGGTTGAAAAATCAAATATGTGTCCTTGGGTGCATGCTTAGGTCCCATGCAAGAAATGGGAATGAATTTCAAACACCAGGGCACCGTTGATTGCCGGCAAAACATTGAGATGCCTGGTTTTGAAATTCTAGTAAATCCATAATTTTGTTAACCATTCACGTGACACCACGTATCTTGGTTTTAATGGCTGTAGGAGGTGTCGTGCGGACAGCTGCTTGACCTTGACTAAACGGGAGGCATGCGAGCGTCGTCCGGTGCGTAGGCTGACCGAGAGGCTTGCAAGCCGTCCTTGAGTGCGCATGCTCACCGGGAAGCGTGCGAGCTATACGCTGCGCAGGCTCATTGGGAAGCAAGCCCTTTGACTTCCATGGCCACCCGCCTTGCTCGCATCCTCTCCATTAATGGCGCCCAAGCCGTAGTTTAATTTGCTTTTTAAATATAAAACACTCATCGCAAACGTTTTAGTTAGAACACCCGTATGCAAACCGATAGCTTCCCCAGGAAGCCAAGAGAAAATGTGCCAAGCAGGATTTCTGCATCTCTTGATCGCAAACGTTTTAGATAGAACACCTGTATGCAAAGTGAGAGCAGCGCAGGATTTGTTCATCCCTTCAACGCAAACGGTTGTTTTGGATGACCCGTGTGGAACCACGTACAAACAATTTGGTAAGATTTATCAATCCTTGTAACACTGCGATTTGTCAAAATATGAAGCTAAAAATCACTAGCAGTATCTAATTTTTGCAACTTAAATTTAGTAATTAAGCATAGATTTCATTCATAGATTAAGCAGTCGTTCTTAATTTATACAAACAGTTCAACTCGACAGCTGAACCGACCAAACTTTTTCCCAATTGTTGCCAACCACGTACTGAAATAGCTAGTTCAACTATATATACTAGCTAATTTTAAGTACGTTGTACAGTTCCACCACATCTATAGTCAGATGAACTGAACAAATTAGCCCCTATATACTACTACTACTACTGCAGAGGGGCTTTATACTACTTCCGGCTGCCTCTCCTCTGCCGAGCGCGCTCAGTAAGAGGCGGAGGAGGAGCCTACCGACGAGCTGGGCAACCGCAATGCGGTGCCTGCCGCTAATGCAGCTTCAGCGACGCTCGCCTCGAACGCCCTCTGCCGCTCCAGACGACCCCTCTCGAAGCGGTGGTTCTCCTTGTAGATCTCCTGATTTCTCACCTCTGAGGCGGTGTGTGCCGCTGCCACTGCGGCGGTAAGACTCTTTGCGTGCTCGACGAGGCGCTCCTCCTCCTCCCGCTGGAACTCGGTGTAGCGCGCAAGGTCGCTGTCGCACGTGCGGGCATCCACCTCCGCCTCACACCTTCGGGCGGCGGTGGCGGAGCGGGTGATGACCCCGGCGATCGACGGTGGGCTGGCGGCCACGGCGGCCGACGACAGGGTGGCGGCCACGACCACCACCTCCCGCCTTCGGGCCACGGTGGCGGAGCGGGTGATGGCCACAGTGGCCGGCAGTGGAGTGGCGGCCACGACGGCCATCTCCCGCCTTCGGGCCGCAGCGGCGGAGCGGGCGATGGCCCTGGCTTTCGACGGTGGTGTGGCGGCAATGGCGGCCGGCAACAGCTGCCGACGGGCACCGGCAGCGGAGCGTGTGGTGGGTGTTCCGCGCATACCCAACAGGGACGCCACGCGCACTACACTACGCCGGGGACTGCGCCGCCGCCGCCGCGATGCAGCCTCCCAGCTGGAGCTATCCTCTGATGATGGTGGAGTGGCTGAGCAACGACGGCGGACCGGTGCCATTGGCGAATGTGGGAGAAGCAGACGAGATAAGCTACAGAGATGGAGGGGAAAATGCGACGCGGGACTAGCCGGCCGTGAGGGTTTTTATAGCAGGCCGGTAAGCATTGAGATTTTGGGGGATTTCACCGAGTTGGGCGGGAAGCTTGCGCGGGAACCTGCGAGGTTGCACGGGAATGGGCTCACCGACGATTCCTTGGCGCCACCGTTTGGCAAAAAGAACGCCCCCGCGCGCTGCGCAAGCTTGCGCTATAAGCCGTCCGCGGCAGCTGGGTGACAAGACGTGCGAGAGGAGGACGAAAGGCCATGTACACATACGGTTAATAAAAAAACATTTGCGATTTAATTACCTACTATACCACCGTCCTGGTTTATAAGTACGATTTACCTAATAAAATACGAATGCATGTCGCCAAAGATTATATAGTTGGATTTGTATTTGAACATAGTTTCCAATTATATAATTTTTAAAACATGCATTAACATTTTGTTGGTTAAATTTGAGGGCAAAGTATGGCACGGAATATAAAGGAGACTATAGACTAGACGGAGGTGGTACCACACGGCCGCTCTCTACGCAGCGACGCAACTGTCGGCCGGCTTGTAGGCGACCATTTCCTGCGTGTTCAACTGCTCTATGCGTGTGGTTGCTTGCGGTTCAGGCGGCCGCGGCGCGCTCTGCTCGCGTCCCGCCGCGCGCGCTCTGCTCTCGCGTCCCTCCGGGTGCTCTGCCCTCGTCCCTCCACGCGCGCTGCCAGTGTTTGGGGCCGGCGCACGATCACGCACGTTCGTGTGCAAGCGGTTGCGCCGGGCGCGGCGCGACGATGCAGTTACCCGCTGCAAAAACTGCCATGCGGACGCGCCGAGAATCCACGCCGCCCGGCCCCCTTTTATTCCTGCGGCCATTTACCTTCATCTCTCGTCTCACACGACACAATAAGCACACCCACGAGGACACATACAGAGAGGACATCCAGCGGTTCCAATGGCGCTCCCCGTGGCTCCAATGGCGCTCCCAGCGGCCGACGACGACAACGGCGGGCAGTTCACCACGCATCACGTAGTGGACACCCACGTGAGGGGGAAGGCCCTCTCGGTGGTGTACACGAACGATCCGGTCTCGGTGGAGAGCTCCATCCAAACTATGGAGCAGTTCCTTGCCGAGGACAAGTACCGAGTGGTCGGCTTCGACCTCGAGTACACCATCGGTCGTGCCGGGCACGATCAGAAGGTTGTCGTCGCCCAGTTGTGCGTGCGACATGACGTCCTCGTCTACCACTTCCACCTTGCCACAAGGCCTTGCGAGCGTTTCTCCAGGTTTATCAACAGCTCCGACTACAGTTTCGCTACGGTGGACACCACCAACGATCTAAAAGCGCTCAAGGTTTCGGACTTGAAATGCCCGAATCTTGTCAACATCCAGCACCACTACAAGGTCTGGGGCAGCGACAAAAACAAACTGAACTCCCTGGTTGACCTCGCCTCGGCCATCATCGACCCCTACTACGCGAAGATGAAGAAGAGAGCAATAAGGACAAGAACGCCTGGCACAGTGTGTGGCATAAGAAACTGGATGAACAACATGTCAAGTACGCGGCCATGGACGCGTACACAAGCTACGAGATGTACATGCGGATCGTTGACATGAGGAAATGTCTTCTTCCTGACCCAGACGAGGGATCGAGCCACATAGCAGTGGCAGGAGCGTCACAAGAAGTAGATGACTAGACGATCGTTTCTCCTACTTTAGAATGCATGCAATTGTTTATTGAGGTGTGTGCGAATGATCTGTATAGTCACTTATGTAATTGGATGTTTATTTCAGTTATATATATACATGTTATTCTACTGTAGACAGAGCAATTCACATGGCTTATTAGCAACAATCGTCTGTGTTATTATTGGTCTTCGCACACATTTCAGATTACGGACCTGTTTGCCGCGTATCACACACATCCTGTTCAGTTGAACCGTTTCCATTGTGTTGCCTAATCACACACAGTTCATCCCAGTGAACAGTATGCTGTATATCGCACACGCCTTCATCTGGCTGCCCGTTTCTTTTGTGCCTCCTCATCACAAACAGTTCATTGAGCTGAACCGTATACCCTGCATCGCACACGCAACCAAATTCTGAATTGTGTTTGATGCATCTGTCATCGCAAACGTTTTGCACCTTTTTTGATGGGTTTTTTACACCACCGTTTGCGATTATGGCATCGCACACAGTTTCGTCGAAGGGTCTCTGATCGTAGTGTCGCGTTTGGATCATCCTGCAGTAGTGTATATACATATTATTCTACTGTAGACAGAGCAATTCACACGGCTTATTAGCAGCAATCGTCTGTGTTATTATTGGTCTTCACACACATTTCTGATTACGGACCTGTTTGCCGCGTATCACACACATCTTGTTCAGTTGAACTGTTTCCATTGTGTTGCCTAATCACACACAGTTCATCCCAGTGAACCGTATGTTGTATATGGCACACGTCTTCATCTGGCTGCCCGTTTTTTTGTTCCTCCTCATCCCAAAAAGTTAATTGAGCTGAACCATATGCTCTCATCGCACATGCAACTAAATTCTGAACCGTGTTTGATGCATCTGTCATCGCAAACGTTTTGCACCTTTTTTGACAGTTTTTTACACCACTGTTTGCGATTATGTCATCGCACACAGTTTCGTCAAAGGGTCTCTGATCGTAGTGTCGCGTTTGGACCATCCTGCAGTAGAGGAAGAAGAAGAGAACCTATACGGAGGCATTAATGAGTCTGCAAACGATGGTGGACTTCCTAAAAAAGAGTTTGTATATCAGAAAGATGATTCATACCAGTTCCGCACACCTTCCAAAATTAATTTGCAAAAGGATGATGACGGCGTTGATGTAACTTCTCATGGAAACACACCTTATTACTGCACTGGGATAGTTTCAAGGCTGATATGGATGATCCTATAGAAGTACCAGAAGTATCAGATGAAAAAGCGGCCACATCTTTAGAGACGGACGAGATCGCATCGCATGCATTGGGTGGTTCTGAAGGAGTAGACTAGGAAGTGGAGGAGGTTCCTGGCAAGCGCAAGCACAGAGGATCAAAACTTGTCAAGTCTCCTTATGTGGTCCCTAAACCGAACAAGCGTGCAAAGCGTTCTGCCAAAGAAAGTAAGTTTTTTGTGTTTCTAATTGTTCATGTGTACTAATTATTTATATATTTGCGTTTATAAGTATTAGAGATGTGTGCTGCAGAATTGTTCGAACATGAGGGCGTTAAAAAATCTAGTGATGAGTATGATGTGGTGAAAGCGTCCATCAAGTATGTGCGCGCGCATGAATTTTAAAAAAAAATGCCAAAACAGAAATTTTCAATGATGGCACGGACGAAGGTCTCAGTGTGCAGAGAGCTTGTCAGATTATTAACCATGAGTGGCTAAGTGGCGACGTAAGTTAATTTCATCTATTGTATTACAATTGATTGCAAAATACCATTGTCACATCTGACACATTTTTTATAGGTAATTAATGCTTACTCATCATATTTGTCGGAAAAAGTTAATGACGATCGTTTCATGTTGACAACTTGGAGGGTATATTGGCTACTTGAAGTTAGACCCGGAAAGAAGACCGGTAACAACTATGAAGCAGAGTCACATAGTAATGGACCCGTGAATAGATGTGAGGACGAGTATTTCAAAAAAACAAAGGTAAGTTTGATTGGCTACACGGTATAGACATACGATAGTATAACAAATTATGTGCTGATTGTGTTGTATGCTCGTTGTCATGCAGACTGTTATTCCTCTAAACAAGGGAAACACTCATTGGGTAACGGTTGTCATACATAGAGGGAAGAGAGAGTTTCAGGTCTTTGACTCGTTGATGACCGGAGAACTTGACAGTGATACTAGACAACTCGTTGAGGACCTGGTAGGTTTTACTTTCAAATGTCTGTTTGGTAACATTCGTTTTGTTTAGTATACTGAATGACAATCTTTCCACCAGGTTAATTATATCTTCAGAGAAAACGGCTAGGAGAAGATATCCAAGAAGCAAATGCAACCGGAGTTGTGAATTATCCGGATGTGTCCACGTGGCCTATTAAAACGTATGACATGCCAAAACAATATGATGGGTGAGTACCTACTTTGACAGAATGTCAGTCCTATATGTACAATAGATATTTATTATTCGTAAATTGTATGCACCAGGAATTCACGTGGAATATTTCTCCTTAGATGCTTTCAATATTGGGATGGTGACAAATGGACCGGCCTATTTTCACAGGTATACAAGTAATGTTTTTACTATGACGTACAATGTACACTGTGCTAACACCACTATTTTTTTGTAGGTCAATTGATGATTCGAGGGAGGTAATGATAGCGCAACTTATTTTTTTAGAAAGAAACAAGCTTACTGAAGTGAAAAACAAAGTTATTCTGATAGCAAAGAAGAAGAAATAGATGCGACACGGAGGAGTTTTGCACGTGATTGGGTTTTACTAGAGGACTAGATTTTCCAAACGCTTTGCACACTTGGTTATAAATTTTATGTAATAGACATATTCATTTTTTGGCCACTATTTTGTTTCGGAAATATTATATACTTAATTGTGTTTTTTATGTCTACATGATATTTTGTTTCAAAAAAATTATATAATCAGTCAGTTTTTTAATCTATACATAATTCCTTGTTTCGGAAAAGTTACATGCTTAACGTTTGTATGTGTACACGATATGTTGACAATGATGTTTTGTTTTACATATATGTAATTGTGTCGTTGTTTAATTTCTGTGCACTAAACTATGGCTGCGTATTATTAAAATTAAAAAAGACTCAACTATGGTTGCGCGTTATTATAAAAAACAAAAGAAATAGTCCGCCCGTCCACCAGCGTGTACTACTAAGCCCGTCGTTATCAAGCCCAACGGGCGACTACGACAAGCATTTCATAACACCTGGTGGAAATAGGGCTCAACAGGGCGGCCGAGTCGGCGGGGTAATACGTAGCTAGTCAGAGGAGTTCAATGAGGGTCGAGGCGTCGGGTATATAAGCCAGTCGTCATCCCCTTCGGCCGGCGAGGTGGGACTAAACTTTCGTCAGCCGCGGGGCGACTTGGCGAGAGCAAGCGGCGACGTGAGCCGGACCAATAAGGCCATGGACGGCGCGGACTTCACGACGGCTCGACGCACCGTGGGCCGGCCCAGTTAACCCCGCCGGGACGACGCGCCAGGAAATGAACGCAAATTTAGTCCCACCTCGCCGGCCGAAGGAGACGTCGACCGGCTTATATAGCCAGCTCTCCGTCCCTCTTTGAACTCCTCTGACCTGCTACCTATTACCCTGCCGACCCGGCCGCCCTGTTGGGCCCAGTTTCCGCCACGTGATCTGAAACACCAGTCGTAGTCGCCCTGTGGGCTTGATAATGACGAGCTTAGTATGACACGCTGGTGGACGGGCGGGCTATTTTTTTATTTTTCTTGCAGCCACAGTTGACTGTTTTATTTTAAATATATTTGTCAGCCGACGGGACTGTAGTAAATACCAGTGCATAATTCATAGTGTAAACAGTGAATAGTGTACATTTATATCAACAATAATGATGCCTCAACATAACAATTGTCACACAGTAATTTTATTACACACATATAATAAAGTCAACAGAAAATATCAAGTCTCATATAACATGAGAAAGATAACGGTCTGTAGCCAATAATCTTGATTTCACACATATAAAATACTCAACACAAACATAAATTTAATAAATGTATTTCATATAAATGGAAGGTGTAAAACACTTGCATCGTCTTCACTTGAGTCTTCAAGCCCAGTTGTTGCATAGAATAAATTAGAAATTATGAGAATCAATGTATGGTAAATGAATCAACAAAACTAACATAAACAAAGCAAAAAAGACATACAGTTACATATAAATGGATGAAGTAAAACAGATGCACCGTGCTCACTTCTGTCTTCAAGCCCAGTTGTTGCATAGAATAAATTACAAACTATGAGAATCAATGTACTGTTAATGAAACAACAAAACTAACATAAACAAACAATAGACATACTCTTGATTTTGGTTGCATGTGCTCTTATTATGACCTGGGAGCCTGCATATGCTACATAGACGTCCGGATTTCTCATCAAATGCTTTAGGTCTCTCATTTTTGTCACATCTGGGCCACCCTTACCGCGACCTCTACTGTTCTGCTTAGGTGCGCCCTTGGTGGAAACCTTTACTGGATCACGAACCAGAATATGGTCTCGGTTAGGCTCAAATGGATTATCATTCACGAAGCTTCGCTAACTATCATCTTCATTCCCCTGAACGTCCTTATTCGCTATAATATCATCCAGAGCTGCCTTCAACTTGTCGAATAAGAATGTATTACTGCATGCAAGATGAGATGCTTCTGCAGATTTGATGGTCAACTCACTATATCTAGCTCTGTCCGTGGCACTCGACCAACCCCACGCAAATAGATCGCTGGTGCGCTTCACGGGCAGTCCAGCTCTTGCTTTTTTTGAGAACCTTCGCAGGACACAACACTTGGGTATCACAGGTAAGTTCAGTGCATTCAAGACATGAAGAGTATGCTTGCAAGGAAGCCCTTTGTGAGTCATACTTCGGCAACTGCACTTTATAGTTTCTGCCGAGTTACCTGGGGTATAGTCCACATTAAATTTCTGATCCCTGTTATTCTTCCATGCAACCACAAATCTCTGACTATCGGTCCCTGTCAGTCTATCAATTACCTCAAGATCCTATACCTTGTTCAAATCTTGTTGCAACATATTAAAGTTTGCCTGCGTGAATGCTTTGGCAGCATACGACTAAATGGTCTTACACTCAGTCACTGTTACTGGGACAGTCTGTGAGGTCATGTAGTCATCGTAAGCTTCATTCTCATGGAGGCGAACGATACAATTCTTGTAGTGTACAATCATGTCAACGATCGTCATACCATAGTCAAGATGGAGGTGTAGGCTGGAGTTCAGACTCTCACTCCTCTGATTACTGCGCATACCAAGAAAAAACCCACCAGACAAATATGATGCAGCCCAAAGCGTCCACTTCCTGTACATACTATGGAGCCATGCTTTCGTTCTCTTCGTCTGCCATTTGCGCACAAACGTGGCCCATCTCTCCTCAAAAACTTTACGTGTAGTGGCATAGCACAATAATGCCCTTAACTCCTTCAATGACTTGTGGTTGAGGTGTTTCATATTCTTTTCAATATGCCATGAAAATAGACGATGCCACACGTCAGAAAGCACCTTCCTGATAGCCCTTATCATTGTTGCATCTCCATCAGTAATTACAGATTTGGGCCTCTTCTGACAGTGAGCTTTCAAGAACGTGTTAAGCAGCCAAACATACGTAGCCTCAGTCTCGTCTGAAACGATGGTGCGGGCGAATACCGTAGTGCAACGGTGGTTGTTCAGACCCACAAAAGGGATGAACGGCATTCCATGCATGTTCATCTTGTATGTGCTATCGAAGACGATAACATCACCGTAGTCAAGATAATCCCGCCGTGACTGCGAATCACACCAGAACAGGTTTTGTAACCTGCCTTCAGCGTCAACTGTGTGCTTAAAGAAGAAATCTGGATCTCTGTCCTTTCTGGTCAACATGATTCCTATGGCAGTATCAGCATCACCCTGTGCAAGCAATTTCATCTTCTTCCTGTAGCACATGTTATACAGCTTCGTCCACTGAAACCCTGACTTTGCATACGACCCATACCTGCTAACGAAGTTGTCAAAATAAGATGTTTTCTTATCCCAGATCCTGCCATAGCTAAGATCTCTGCTCTCTCAAATGCTTTGATCTGATTATGAGATCAGAGGAAAGGGACTTCGTCCGGTCATGCAAAAATGTGGCTGTGATCATCGGAGAAACTGCTGACATACCAAAGATTAAGCTTTTTATCAAGCTTAACTGTCAAATGGGCTTCGCAGAAGCATCGACTCTCCGGTCTAAGCATGCGGGTCCGGCCTTCCATGGTACATAACTAATACGTCTCCGTCGTATCTACTTTTCCAAACACTTTTGCCCTTGTTTTGGACTCTAACTTGCATATTTGAATGGAACTAACCCGGACTGACGCTGTTTTCAGCAGAATTGCCATGGTGTTATTTATGTGAAGAAACAAAAGTTCTCGGAATGACCTGAAACTCCACGGTGATTATTTTTGGAAATAATAAAAAATACCGGCGAAAGAATCAAGGCCAGGGGGCCCACACCCTTGCCACGAGGGTGGGGGGCAGGGAGGCGCGCCCCCTGCCTCGTGGACCCCCTGGAGCTCCACCGACCTCAACTCCAACTCTATATATTCGTGTTCGGGGAGAAAAAAATCAGAGAGAAAGATTCATCGCGTTTTACGATACGGAGCCGCCGCCAAGCCCTAAACTCTCTCGGGAGGGCTGATCTGGAGTCCGTTCGGGGCTCCGGAGAGGGGAATCCGTCGCCGTCATCATCATCAACCATCCTCCATCACCAATTTCATGATGCACACCGCCGTGCGTGAGTAATTCCGTCATAGGCTTGCTAGACGGTGAAGGGTTGGATGAGATTTATCATGTAATCGAGTTAGTTTTGTTAGGGTTTGATCCCTAGTATCCACTATGCTCTGAGATTGATGTTGCTATGACTTTGCTATGCTTAATGCTTGTCACTAGGGCCCGAGTGCCATGATTTCAGATCTGAACCTATTATGTTTTCATGAATATATGTGAGTTCTTGATCCTATCTTGCAAGTCTATAGTCACCTACTATGCGTTATGATCCGGCAACCCCGAAGTGACAATAATCGGGACCACTCCCGGTGATGACCATAGTTTGAGGAGTTCATGTATTCACTATGTGTTAATGCTTTGGTCTGGTACTCTATTAAAAGGAGGCCTTAATATCCCTTAGTTTCCGCTAGGACCCCGCTGCCACGGGAGGGTAGGACAAAAGATGTCATGCAAGTTCTTTTCCATAAGCACGTATGACTATATTCGGAATACATGCCCACATTACATTGATGAATTGGAGCTAGTTCTGTGTCACCCTATGTTATGATTGTTACATGATGAACCGCATCCGGCATAATTCTCCATCACCGATCCAATGCCTACGAGCTTTTCACATATTGTTCTTCGCTTATTTACTTTTCCGCTGCTACTGTTACAATCACTACAAAACCCAAAAATATTACTTTTGCTACTGTTACCGCTACTATCATATTAATTTGCTACTAAACACTTTGCTGCAGATACTAAGTTATCCAGGTGTGGTTGAATTAACAACTCAACTGCTAATACTTGAGAATATTCTTTGGCTCCCCTTGTGTCGAATCAATAAATTTGGGTTGAATACTCTACCCTCGAAAACTATTGCGATCCCCTATACTTGTGGGTTATCAAGACTATTTTCTGGCGCCGTTGCCGGGGAGCATAGCTCTATTCTTTGAGTCACTTGGGATTTATATCTACTGGTCACTACGAGGAACTTGAAAGACGAGAAAACAAAAATTTATCCCTCAACTACGAGGGGAGGTAAGGAACTGCCATCTAGCTCTGCACTTGATTCACCTTCTGTTTTGAGTAAGCTTGCGACACCTAAACCTGCTTCTGCTATTAATTCTGATATGTCGCATGTTATTGATGATGCCACTTCTGCTATGCATGATACTTATGATGAAACTACTTCTATGCTTGATACTACTGTGCCACTTGGTGAATTTCTTGATGAACAACTTGCTAGGGCTAGAGAGAATGAAATTATTGAAACTGATAATATTGATGAAAGTGATGATGAAGACTCTCCCAATAAATATGAATTGCCTGTTGTGCCTGAGGGCTATGTTATGGATGAAGAAACTGCTAGAGACTTTCTTGCTTGCAATGATAGAAGTGATCTTAAGAAATTATTAGCTAAGCTTAAACAAAAAACTCTGAATGCTAGAATGAAATATGATCCTGCTTATGCTACTTCACCTATCTTTGTTACTGATAAGGATTATGAATTCTCTATTGATCCTGATATAATTACTTTGGTTGAATCTGATCCTTTTTATGGCTATGAATCTGAAACTGTTGTGGCACATCTTACTAAATTAAATGATATAGCCACCCTGTTCACTAATGATGAGAAACTCGCTACTATTATATCCTTAAAATATTTCCGTTCTCATTAAAGGGTGATGCTAAGATATGGTTTAATTCTCTTGATCCTGGTTGTGTGCGTAGTCCCCAGGATATGATTTATTACTTCTCTGCTAAATATTCCCCCGCTCATAAGAAACAAGCTGCCTTAAGGGAAATATATAATTTTGTGCAAATTGAAGAAGAGAGTCTCCCACAAGCTTGGGGAAGGCTTCTCCAATTACTTAATGCTTTGCCTGATCATCCTCTTAAGAAAAATGAAATACTTGATATCTTTTATAATGGACTAACCGATGCTTCTAGAGACCACCTGGATAGTTGTGTTGGTTCTGTTTTCAGGGAAAGAACACCAGATGAAGCTGAAATTCTATTGAATAATATGTTGACGAATGAAAATAGTTGGACACTTCCTGAACCAACTCCTAAGCCAACTCCGAAGAAGAGGGGTGTTCTATTCCTCAGTCCTGAAGATATGCAAGAGGCAAAGAAATCTATGAAAGAAAAGGGTATTAAAGCTGAAGATGTTAAGAATTTACCTCCTATTGAAGAAATACATGGTCTTAATTTACCGCCTGTTGAAGAAATATATGATCTTAATTCATAACCTATTGAAGAAACACATGGTCTTGATAACCCGACACAGGTAGTAAAGGTAAATTCTCTCTATAGATATGATAAAGCTGAAATCCCTCCTACTAAGGTTGCTAGCCAATGTTTGGATGAGTTTGATAACTTTATGGTTAAGCAAGAAGATTTTAATGCTTATTTTGGTAGACAATTAAAACAAAATGCTTATATGATTGAACACTTGGGTGATTATATGTCTAGAGTTAAAGGTGAACTTAAACTCATTAGTAAACATGCTTCTATGGTTACCACTCAAGTAGAACAAGTACTTAAGGCTCAAAATGATTTGCTCAATGAATTGAATAGTAAGAATAATGATTTTGCTGTTAGAGTGGCTACTAGAACTGGTAAAATGACTCAGGAACCTTTGTATCCTGAAGGCCATCCTAAGAGAATTAGCAAGATTCTCAGAGAAATAATATAGATGCACCTAGTCCTTCTAAAAAGAAGAAAAAGAAAAATGATAGGACTTTGCATGCTTCTAGTGAACCTATTGCTGAACCACCTGAGAATCCTAATGATATTTCTATTTCTGATGCTGAAACACAATCTGGTAATGAACATGAACCTAGTGATAATGTTAATGATGATGTTCATGTCGATGCTCAACCTAGCAATGATAATGATGTAGAAATTGAACCTGCTGTTGATCTTGATAACCCACAATCAAAGAATCAACGTTATGATAAGAGAGATTTTGTTGCTAGGAAGCACGGTAAAGAAAGAGAACCATGGGTTCAGAAACCCATGCCTTTTCCTCCCAAACCATCCAAGAAAAAGGATGATGAGGATTTTGAGCGCTTTGCTGAAATGATTAGACCTATCTTTTTGCGTATGCGTTTGACTGATATGCTTAAAATGAATCCTTATGCTAAGTATATGAAAGAAATTGTTACTAATAAAAGAAAGATACCGGAAGCTGAAATTTCCACCATGCTTGCTAATTATACTTTTAAGGGTGGAATACCTAAGAAACTAGGAGATCCAGGAGTACCCACTATACCATGCTCCACTAAAAGAAATTATGTTAGAACTGCTTTATGTGATCTTGGAGCCGGTGTTAGTGTTATGCCTCTCTCTTTATATCGTAGACTTGATTTGAATAAGTTGACACCTACTGAAATATCTTTGCAAATGGCTGATAAATCAACTGCTATACCTGTCGGTATTTGTGAGGATGTGCCTGTTGTGGTTGCAAACGTTACTATTTTAACGGACTTTGTTATTCTTGATATTCCCGAGGACGATAGTATGTCTATTATTCTTGGAAGACCTTTTTGAATACTGCAGGGGCTGTTATTGATTGCAACAAAGGCAATGTCACTTTTCATGTTAATGGTAATGAGCATACGGTACACTTTCCGAGGAAACAACCTCAAGTCCACAGTATCAATTCTATTGGAAAAATTCCATCGATTATTTTTGGAGGTTTTGAATTTCCTCTTCCTACTGTCAAGAAGAAATATGATATTCTTATTATTGGGGATGTGCATATCCCCGTTGAGGTAACATAGTGTTATTCGAAATTTCTCCGGTTCCATGTTATTCGGAATGAGTTTGTTAACAAGACTTGATCAACCTTGTTAGTGGATTCCTTTTGATGAGCATGAGATGGATGAAGTTAGAAAGCACAACCTTCTGTACCCTCTTTTACTTTCTGTTATTTAGTTGAAATAAAGTAAAAATAGTATTTTCTGTCTGTTTTCTGAATTATCCGTGCAATATAAAAATACCCCGAAAATAAAAGTTCTCCAAATGCCCTGCCAATTTAATATGATTTTTTCTGGAATATTTGAGAATATCTGGCACTGAGAACACAGCAGGGGGAGCAAGCACCTGGGCCACGAGGGTCCAGGGCGCGCCCACCCCCCTGGGCGCGCCCCCTGCCTCGTGGGCCCACGGTGGCTCCCCTCCACTTATTCCTGCACCCACACACTTCTTCTTCCTCCCAAAAAAATCACCATCCAGCTCAAGCACGAGTTCTAGCTCATTTTGCTGCGATTTTCGATCTCCTTGCTCAAAGCACCTCTCACAAAACTGCTTTGGGGGATTGTTCCTTGGTATGTGACTCCTCCATTGGTCCAATTAGTTTTTGTTCTAGTGCTTTATTCATTGCAAATTTGTGCTGCCTAGGTGACCATGTTCTTGAGCTTGCATGTCAAATTTATATGGTTCCAAGTAGTTCTAATGCATGATATAGTCTCTAGGCACTTGTAGGAGTAGTTGCTATCAATTTTGTTGAGCTTGGTTCACTTTTATTTGAAGTTACTAAAAATTTCAGAAATTTTCAGAAAATGATGAAGAGATTTTTGAGGGGCTCATCGAGCCGAAGCTCGAAGGAAAAGCAAAGTGAAGAAGCAGAGAGGCCCAAATATAATCCGCCTCGCACCGCGGAAGTTCGGCCGTGTGAATGGCCTTGTGATGATTTCTTGAGAGCAGCCGGGATTTATGATGATTTTTATGAATTGGCTGAGAATGCGGGCCTCACCGACTTCCTTCACGACCAGATCGAACAGTATCTCTTACTCACCAATACTTTTGTGCAAAACTTCTACTATTATCCTAAGGAATCACCTCCTTCAGTAGAGTTTCATTTATATGATGTGGTTAAGAAGATGTCACTACATGAATTTTGCAGGGTTTGCAAAATACATTTCGAGGGTAGCTTAGAGGAACCACATCGTAGAGATGTGGATGGGTTTATTGATACTATTAC
This sequence comes from Triticum aestivum, assembly GCF_018294505.1. Classification (NCBI taxonomy): domain Eukaryota; kingdom Viridiplantae; phylum Streptophyta; class Magnoliopsida; order Poales; family Poaceae; genus Triticum; species Triticum aestivum. The sequence goes on from NC_057814.1 coordinate 547,191,698, forward strand.
TGTAGGGGAAACTAGGAAGGTTTCCGATGCAAGAATCACTAGCATACATTTTCTTGTTTTACGCTACTTTGCAATATTTGCTAGTCGTTGCTTAATTGGTCGCGGAAACTGTGGAAACCTTAGTGTTCCTGACATTATTATTTTGTTCCATGCTTTATTCCGTGATGACTCTGTTAGTATGGGCGCTATTATTGCCAAACGGTTAAGTCTGAACCGTACAAAGGGCACCATCTTTGGAGGTGTCTATGCTTCGCGCCTCGCTGCATACTATATCATACCTATTAGGCACTATGAGAAAGAAGAAAAATTGTTGCCTACTGTTTATTTAGATTATAAGAGTATGGTAGCGCATGACTTTATTGTTAAGAATAGGGAAGGGGCGCTTAAATACAAACTGTTATTTGATAAACATCACCCTGAGACTATTACCTTGCCTGCTCCTTCCTTGTTTGATTTATCTGCAGGCCAGTATCTCGTTCCGCTAGCGACCATCCAGGCGTACCGGAACCCTACATCAGCCACAGAGCCAGAGCCGGAACCACAATTTGATCCTCCACGACAGTCTAATTACCAGTGGGATCCGGAAGTAATTGCCAACCAGTGGCAATCAGAGGCTTCTTCATCTCAGTACGACCCCAACTACAACTTTGGATATCCGTCAGGCCATCCGTGGCAATAAACCAACTTAGGCCAAAAGCCTAAGCTTGGGGGAGTACGTATTTCTCACCGACATTACATTTATGTTCACACACTCATTGCTAGTTGTCGGTGCTCATACTCTTTCACTGTAATATACATGCTAGTTTATTTTCCTTTTTATGCTTTCTTCTTGTGTGTTTGATAAACCTTAAGAAAAACAAAAAAATTAGTTGTAGCTTTTAGCTAGTTTACTTTCTTGCTGTAGTAGTAATAATTAAAAAGAAAACCCAAAAAGATTTCCTGTTCTTCTTTTGCTTGTTGGGAGCTTTCCCGTGTAAATAGTTTTATTTCTTTTCTTTTCTTTGGGGGTCGATAGGAGAAGACCATGATCAAATTGTTGAAGTGGCTCTTATATGCATTATTGTTGATTTAACCAAGAGCCCATATTGCCTTGTCTTCTCCTGTTTATTGAATGCTCGCAGATTCCAGCTTAGTCCAATGCACGCGCACTATTATTATTATTCACATCGTTCGGTCGTGCAAGTAAAAGGCAATTATGACGATATATGATGGACTGATTGAGATGAGAGAAGCTGGTCTGAACTCGACCTCTCTTGTTTTTGTAAATATGATTAGTTCATCGTTCCTGATTCAGCCTATTATGAATAAACATGTTTGCAATGACAATTAGAGATTATAGTTGCTTATGCCATGCTTAATTAGCTAGGAGTTTATAATGGTTTACCTTGCGTGCCAACATGCTATTAAAATGGTTGTGATGTGGTATGATAGGGTGGTATCCTCCTTTGAATGATTCAAGTGACTTGACTTGGCACATGTTCACACATGTAGTTGAAACAAATCAACATAGCCTTCATGATATTTATGTTCATGGTGGATTATATCCTACTCATGCTTGCACTCAATGTTTATTAATTTTAATGCATGTTCATGACTGTTGTCGCTCTCTAGTTGGTCGCTTCCCAGTCTTTTGCTAGCCTTCACTTGTACTAAGCGGGAATACTGCTTGTGCATCCAATCCCTTAAACCCCAAAGTTATTCCATATGAGTCCACTATACCTTCCTATATGCGGTATCTACCTGCCGTTCCAAGTAAATTTGTATGTGCCAAACTCTAAACCTTCAAATGAAATTCTGTTTTGTATGCTCGAATAGCTCATGTATCAACTAGGGCTGTCCGTATCTTCCATGTTAGGCGGGTTATTCTCAAGAGGAGTGGACTCCGCTCCTCACTCACGAGAAAATGGCTGGTCACCGGGATGCCCAGTCCCATGCTTTATGCAAATCAAATCAAAATAATTGCAAACAAAACTCCCCCGGGACTGTTGTTAGTTGGAGGCACTCGTTGTTTCGAGCAAGCCATGGATTGATGCTTGTTGGTGGAGGGGGAGTATAAACTTTACCATTCTGTTTGGGAACCGCCTATAATGTGTGTAGCATGGAAGATATCGCCATCTCTTGGTTGTTATGTTGACAATGAAAGTATGCCGCTCAAAATATTATTTATCTCTATTTCAAAATCGAGCTCTGGCACCTCTACAAATCCCTGCTTCCCTCTGCGAAGGGCCTATCTATTTACTTTTATGTTGAGTCATCACCCTCTTATTAAAAAGCACCAGCTGGAGAGCACCGCTGTCATTTGCATCCATTACTATTAATTTATATTGGGTATGACTATGACTGGATCTCTTTTACCATGAATTACAATGTTTAGTCAGTCCTTGATCTTTAAAGGTGCTCTGCATTTATGTTTTGCGGTCTCAGAAAGGGCTAGCGAGATACCATCTTGTTATATCATATCATGATTGTTTTGAGAAAGTGTTGTCATCCGAGATTTATTATTATTGCTCGCTAGTTGATTATGCCATTGATATGAGTAAACATGAGACCTAAGAGTTATTGTGAATATGGTTAGTTCATAATCTTTGCTGAAAACTTGAATGCTGGCTTTACATATTTACAACAACAAGAGCAAACAGAGTTTGTAAAAGTTTTTCTTTATCACTTTCAGTTTATCAACTGAATTGCTTGAGGACAAGCAAAGGTTTAAGCTTGGGGGAGTTGATACGTCTCCGTCGTATCTACTTTTCCAAACACTTTTGCCCTTGTTTTGGACTCTAACTTGCATGATTTGAATGGAACTAACCCGGACTGACGCTGTTTTCAGCAGAATTGCCATGGTGTTATTTATGTGCAGAAACAAAAGTTCTCGGAATGACCTGAAACTCCACGGAGATTATTTTTGGAAATAATAAAAAATACTGGCGAAAGAATCAAGGCCAGGGGGCCCACACCCTTGCCACGAGGGTGGGGGCGCGCCTGCCCCCTGGGCGCCCCCTGCCTCGTGGGCCCCCTGGAGCTCCACCGACCTCAACTCCAACTCCATATATTCGTGTTCGGGGAGAAAAAAATCAGAGAGAAAGATTCATCGCGTTTTACGATACGGAGCCGCCGCCAAGCCCTAAACTCTCTCGGGAGGGCTGATCTGGAGTCCGTTCGGGGCTCCGGAGAGGGGAATCCGTCGCCATCGTCATCATCAACCATCCTCCATCACCAATTTCATGATGCTCACCGCCGTGCGTGAGTAATTCCATCGTAGGCTTGCTGGACGGTGATGGGTTGGATGAGATTTATCATGTAATCGAGTTAGTTTTGTTAGGGTTTGATCCCTAGTATCCACTATGTTCTGAGATTGATGTTGCTATGACTTTGCTATGCTTAATGCTTGTCACTAGGGCCCGAGTGCCATGATTTCAGATCTGAACCTATTATGTTTTCATGAATATATGTGAGTTCTTGATCCTATCTTGCAAGTCTATAGTCACCTACTATGTGTTATGATCCGGCAACCCCGAAGTGACAATAATCGGGACCACTCCCGGTGATGACCATAGTTTGAGGAGTTCATGTATTCACTATGTGTTAATGCTTTGGTCCGGTACTCTATTAAAAGGAGGCCTTAATATCCCTTAGTTTCCATTAGGACCCCGCTGCCACGGGAGGGTAGGACAAAAGATGTCATGCAAGTTCTTTTCCATAAGCACGTATGACTATATTCGGAATACATGCCTACATTACATTGATGAATTGGAGCTAGTTCTGTGTCACCCTATGTTATGACTGTTACATGATGAACCGCATCCGGAATAATTCTCCATCACCGATCCAATGCCTACGAGCTTTTCACATATTGTTCTTCGCTTATTTACTTTTCCGTTGCTACTGTTACAATCACTACAAAACCCAAAAATATTACTTTTGCTACTGTTACCGCTACTATCATATTACTTTGCTACTAAACACTTTGCTGCAGATACTAAGTTATCCAGGTGTGGTTGAATTGACAACTCAACTGCTAATACTTGAGAATATTCTTTGGCTCCCCTTGTGTTGAATCAATAAATTTGGGTTGAATACTCTACCCTCGAAAACTGTTGTGATCCCCTATACTTGTGGGTTATCAATAACTTGGCCTGTCGTTTTCCTGCGGCGGAACAGAGATACCTCCTCAAGTGCACAGTCCTTGCGCGACCCTTGGAACATTTCAGCAAGTCCTTCCTGATGCTGAACCCACGTTCTCTTGTGTGCGTGTTGTAGAACATGTACACCTCATCTAATGACCTGAATGTCTTTGCCATCACTTCCCAATGCCTATCAAGTGACTCTTGCTGATATTCATCATAGCCCATGTCAAGGTCAAACTGATCATCATCGTTGTGCTCATCGTTCCCGCTAGGACCATCAACACCTCCCTGCAAAATAAGACATATAAACTTGCATGTCAACACTAGTAGAAAAAGGGTCAAATGTGAAGCACATTAGTGCCGGTTTGATTTTGAGCCGGCACTAATGTGTCCATTAGTGCCGGTTCCAACGGCTAGCCGGCCGCTCTCATTAGTACCAGTTCGTGGTGAACCTTTAGCACCGGTTCGTGCCACGAACCGGTACTAAAGTGAGTGGTGGCAGGATGTTGTCAGTCTGGGGCCCCTCCAGCACCTTTAGTACCGGTTTGTGTCACGAACCGGTACTAAAGGTCCTCCTACATAAACCCTTCGTCCACCCGAGCTCGCTCTGTTCTTCCCCTTTCCCCTCTCCTCTCTGTTCTTCCCCTCTTCCTCTCGAGCTCATCACACATTTTGCCCAAAATTTGTCAAGATTTGAAGGCCCCCATCCATTCAAATGATCACAAAGGTTAGCAACTTTGTCCTTTCATCTCTCATTGCTAGATTAGCTGTTGCAATGCTTTGTATAGTGATTAATTTGTGAGTTTAGTAATTTGGGAGGAATTATATGTGCTAGTATTTGATTTATATGCAATTTGAGGTAAAAAATAACACTTAGTTTGCATATGTAGGTGTGGGTTACTTAGTGCCTTCTAAAAATAACACCAGGATCGCCCGCACCATCCCGTCACCGGCACCACCTTGTGGTGAGCCTCTTGTTCATGAATGTTTGACATTACCAAATTGATGTTTGTGTGATTTGGATATATAGTTACTCGTATAATTATCTTACCCGTACGTTGTTTGTTATACATAGTGCCATGGTTTTGATATCCGTCCCCGCCGGCCCTCGTCCTTGTTATGATTCGGATGTGGTATATTCTCTTTTTAAACTAGTTGTTGCATTTCGTGTTTATGACAAATTATGCCCATCAAGTTGACATAGATATTTTTATCTAGGAGGTATGTGAACCGGAAATTCCAACCGACCCTATTGTCGAGAGGTTAAATTAGTTGAAAGAGAAAACGAGTATTTGAAAGAAAAATTGAAAAGAATTGAGGGGGAGAAGATGGAATTGGAGTTGCATGTTGCCGATGTCGTCGATGATCACAAGATCAAGATGGAGAAAATGCGCTTGAAGATTAGAAAGATTAGAAAATATGCCATTGATAGTGAGGCTTGGTATCATTATGCTGTTGGATCAATTGTTATCTTAGTTGCGATCTTGATCGCATTTGTTGTTGCATTTAAATGCTTTAGCTAGAGAGTTATTTGTTTGTTGCATTTAAGTGTTGTATGAACTATATATATGTATGAACTTGTATTAATTTGGTCTTTTCGGTGTTGTGTAATGAAGATGAGCCGACAATGGATGTATGATGACCGATGCTCTCCCGAGTTCATTAATGGCGTGCATACTTTTCTGCTTGCGGCTGAGGCAAACAAGCGGGCGGATGGTTTTATGCCTTGTCCATGTGCTGGCTGTAAGAATGATCATAATTACTCTACGTCAAGAACCATTCACGTCCACCTGTTTGAGTCCGGTTTCATGCCCCACTATAATGTTTGTACCAAGCACGAAGAAAGAGGGGTTATGATGGAAGACAATGAAGAAGAAGAGGACGACGACAGCTATCCTGGCCATGGGTTCCCTGAATACGATGATACAACAATGGGGGAAGAAGCTGAGCCGGCAATGCGGGAAGAAGCTGAAGAAGAGGCATCAGATGAGCCCGCTGATGATCTAGGTCGGGCCATTGCCGATGCAAAGAGAAACTGCGCAAGTGATTTGGAGAAGAAGAAGTTGCAGCGCATGTTAGAGGATCACAAGAAATTGTTGTACCCGAATTGTGAAGCTGACAAGAAAAAGTTGGGCACCACATTGGAATTGCTGCAATGGAAGGCAGAGAATGGTGTATCTGACAAGGGATTTGGAAAGTTGCTGGTAATGATAAAGAATATGCTTCCAAATGACAACGAATTGCCCAAGAGTACGTATGAAGCAAAGAAGGTTGTCCGCCCTCTAGGGTTAGAGGTGCAGAAGATGTATGCATGCCCTAATGACTGCATCCTCTACCGCGGTGAGTACGAGGATTTGAACGCTTGCCCGGTATGCGGTGCATTGCGCTATAAGATCAGTCGCGATGACCCTGGTGATGTCGAGGGCGAGCGCCCTAGGAAGAAGATTCCTGCCAAGGTGATGTGGTATGCTCCTATAATACCACGGTTGAAACGTTTGTTCCAAAACAAAGAGCATGCCAAGGCGATGCGATGGCACAGAGAAGACCGTAAGAAAGACGGAAAGTTGAGAGTACCCGCTGACGGGTCGCAGTGGAGAAAAATCGAGAGAAAGTACAGGGAGGAGTTTGTAGGTGACGCAAGGAACGTATGGTTTGGTCTAAGCGCAGATGGCATTAATCCTTTTGGGGAGCAGAGCAGCAACCATAGCACCTGGCCTGTGACTCTATGTTTGTATAACCTTCTTCCTTGGTTGTGCATGAAGCGGAAGTTCATTATGATGCCAGTGCTCATCCAAGGCCCTAAGCAACCCGGCAACGACATTGATGTGTACCTAAGGCCATTAGTTGAAGAACTCTTACAGCTGTGGAATGGAACAGGTGTACGTGCGTGGGATGAGCACGGACAGGAAGAATTTGACCTAAAGGCGTTGTTGTTCGTGACCATCAATGATTGGCCTGCTCTCAGTAACCTTTCACGACAGACAAACAAGGGATACCGCGCGTGCACACACTGTTTGGATGATGCTGACAGTATATATTTGGACAATTGTAGGAAGAATGTGTACCTGGGACATCGTCGATTTCTTCCGAGCAGGCATCCCGTAAGAAAGAAAGGCAAGCATTTCAAAGGTGAGGCGGATCACCGGACGAAGCCTCGCCACCGTACTAGTGCTGATGTACATGATATGGTCAAGGATTTGAAGGTAGTCTTTGGAAAGGGTCGTGGCGGACAACCTGTTCCGAATGACGCTGACGGACGCGCACCCATGTGGAAGAAGAAATCTATATTCTGGGACCTTTCGAAGGCCACCGACACCGCGTCAGCCGACTCCTCCTCGAAGTCCGCCACTGAGTCAGCAGACTCCCGCTCCTCCAAGTCCACGAACGTGTGAGCCGACTCCTCCTCGAAGTCCGCCACCGTGTCAGCAGACTCCCGCTCCTCCAAGTCCACGAACGCATGAGCCGACTCCTCCTCGAAGTCCGCCACCGTGTCAGCAGACTCCCACTCCTCCAAGTCCACCAATGCGTGAGCAGACTCCTGCTCCAACTCAGCCACATCAACTGTCTCCGCCGCCTCAGCAATTGCAGAAGAGAGCCGCCGCAGCTATGGTACGTAGCGGTACGAGTCGAGGTAGTACAGGAGGTACAGGCGGAGGCAAGCGATATAAATATGGTCCAAGCCTCGCTCCTCTTCCTTAGAGGCCTTACAACATGACCGAGGAGCAAAACACAGCCATAGTGCGGGCCCAACTGGACGCCCATTTTGGACCGAAACCGGCACCGCCGCCAAGGGAGAAAGTGTCTGAGGAAAAGATTGACCACTTCATTCGTATGTCTAGACCACCAGCTCCCAAGCCTGTTGACTCAGACTATGAGCGCCAAATCAGGAAGGCACATCGAGCACGACTACAGAAGGAAGCGAGCTCGAGCTCGAGCAACAAGCAGCTGGCAAAAATGCGGGAAAACCATTCCCCAGCTGGGAGAACAGGCGGCGTAATCGATCCCCCCGCTTGTTGTGCCAACAACACATGAGAGTACGTGCGCCCTATATTATTGTGGGCAAACCGTTCCCGAGCTGAACAATCTGGTAATAACCGAGGAGCATATAAGCCAGGCTAAAATGCTCAATATCAGTGTTGGACAACTCCTCGAGATCGAGCCCATGTCTCCGCTTAGAGAGGAGGAAATAAAACGAAAATATGTCCGCGGCCAACCTTTGGTCAAGCCAGACGAGGTCAAGAACCTCCCAACGAGAATGTATGAATTGCATCAATGGTAAATGAACATTACCAAGATTTCCAATCGAGAGTCCCTCATGGTGAATGTCAAGGAGGAGCATTACTTCCATGAGAAAGCTCTGGCCGTTGAGTATACAGAACTGTTTCAATTATTCAATCAAGATGCACTTGAAAAATCTATCGTCAGTTGCTATTGTCTATAAGTGATTTCTTTCTGTAATTTAAGTCTCAAGCTAGTTGTAGTGATCATTTTGATCAATCATTACCTGTAATTATCCTCAATATATTCTTTTCTGTGGTATTATGCAGGATGAAGATGTATGAAATGAAAAAAATTGGACGCTATGGCATTGGGTTCATTGACCCAAATACCGGTAATGAATACACATGGAAAATTCCAAGTTGTCGAGCAAGTTTAGAGGAAAGCATGCTAGAGTTTTTGAAGCGCCTCAATACCAATGAAGATATACTACTTCCTTACAACTTCCTGTGAGTCACACTGTCTTGTACTACAAATTCTGTTTTTGCTTACTAGCTAGCTAGATGTTAATAATTAAGTGTATAGGGTTTAGGGTAGTTGATTAGTGTTATGCACATGTCCGCTTAATTAAGACATGCAAACGTGTGCGCATGCAGTTTCCACTGGATCTTGTTAGACATTAAAGTTGACGAAGGAAAAGTTAAAGTACTGGACTCACTACTTAAAAAACAAAGTGACTACATCATCTTGAAGGGGATAGTCAACAGGTAATTTCAATCATTATTAACTATATCTTGGCCTATTTAGTTCGTCATTTCATGATATGAACTATTTAATAACCCCTTTATTAAATTTCTTTGCCGGCGGGCAGGGCTTGGGCAAAGTTCATCAAGGTGACTCCAGGAAAATGGGCAGAAAAGTTGTTTTGGTATCGACCCAAGGTAAGTAATTAAGTAGTAGTAGCTAGCTAGCTACCATCGCTTAATTCTTGTTTCAATACCATTAATTAATTATCATGCTTGATTAATTATTACCTGATTAAATTCAATTCTCGTAAAGGCCCTGAAGCAGGCGCCGGGGACTGATGTGTGTGCATTCTACGTTTGCGAGAACATTCACATGATGGCGTCCGAAAGGAGCAGATCTCAAAGACAGGACTGGGTACGTTTGTCAGAACACTATTCACAATTTTTACACCATTATCGATATCTAGTCACACAACTAATACACATGCATATTGATCTCCTTCTTAACAGTTCAGAGAGGTGCGGGAGCAGCTCCTACCAACGGAGTGCATACTAGCACTTCAAGAGGAAATAGCGGGATTTTTGCTCGACCAGGTCATAGATCCCAAAGGAGAATACTATTACCCGCTACCGCCCCCATGGAACCACTTGTCATCGTGCTCCGAAGGCACCAAGGCAACATGTAGGAGAAATTGTATATATACCTAGCTAATTGTATAAATATATACATGCATGTGTATGTGTGAATAATGGTGGTTGTGAGACATTCGATGATATATATTCTATTTATATATCTATATGCATAACGTGTACAATATGTAGTATCGTAAAATACCAGCAAACAAAAAAATATTAAATTGAAAAAACAAAAATAAAGGAAAAATAAAAAATAAAACCAAAACCCCCTCAAATATTGTAGTACCGGTTGGTGTTACCAACCGGTACTAAAGGGCTCCCCGCCCCCGGCGCTGGCTCGTGCCACGTGGGTGCACTTTAGTGCCGGTTCGTGCCTAACCGGTACTAAAGGGGGGGACCTTTAGTCCCCACTCTTTAGTGCCGGTTGCGGAACCGGCACTAAAGGCCCTTACAAACCGGTGATACATCCCGGTTTTGCACTAGTGCAATCTGTTCTTGTATTATTACTTACCATAAATAATGTAAAAAAACTTACTTGGCTAGCGCTCCCACTACGAGATGCATCGACCTCACTCTCGGCATAGTCATCATCTAAACTATTCCGCTTATTGTCACCATTGGCATTTATCTGTGCACATTTAAAGTAAAATAAGTGGTAATACATTTTTAATGTCAATCATTGCCCTACAATTTTTTCAACGTACCTGGATCGCACTATCTGCATAAAATTGTTCATCTATATCATATTCCTCATCGTCATCATTGCCATGTAGCTGTACAAATTTAAAAAGACATGTAAGTGTCAAAGAACTAGTTTGTATTCAATATGTTTTGGTCAACATTCAAGGCACTTACATTACCACTATACGATTCATCCTGACTCATATAGTTGTCTCCGGGAGGTTGGTTTGCATTCAATGACAAGGATCCATTATCGCTATGGAATCATCACTGGTGTATCCGGTTTCTTGCTCCATCTATACACATACAAATAAGGTGCGAGATCAATGCTAACATTCCACAACATCATCGCGAATACAGTAAATTCATCAACAGTGACATGACTATGTGTCATGCATACAAATTTGAATGTACAAAAAATATATACACGAACAATCATTAAGAGGTCACTAAGAGGTCACTACTCTCCTCTCTTATTTAGCCAAGTAGGGAATCATTTTGCATACAAATTGCAATGGACAAATCAAAAAGAAAAAAAGAGAGTCAGAGAACCTACTCTCCGCCGTCGAGGGGTCCTCGCCTGGGGTCGACGCCGATGCGCTGCTGCCACCCACGTCGTGGAGGGCGCGTACCAGGACAGAACATCGACGCGGGAGCGCTGGGCGTTTCACCGGCGACACGGCGCGTGGGTGACTATGGACGCCGCCCATGCTCGCGACTAGACGGGCACGTCGTCCTCGCGACTAGATGGGCACATGTTAGGGTCAACGTCGTGACGGTGGTGGACCACGTGTTCGGGTGGCGACCACCACGCGACTAGATCCCTCCGGCCGCCGGAGTCACGGCGGCGTTGATGCCGCTAGGGTTTCCTAGGCGGGGATGGGGTGTCGGTTTTTTTTTCTTTACCGATCGAACTACCGAACGGCACGGTATGCGTACGACGCGGGCGTAGGGGGGGGGGGGGGGGGACGTACACGGGCGGCCGGCCCTACGACAGACGGCGGGTATACTATACGGAAATTAGTATGGACAATACTACCCCTTCTACGTTTATTGTGCGTGTGTGTGTGTGCGTGTGTGTGTGGTGGTGGTGTGTGTGTGTGTGTGGGGGGGGGGGGGGGGGGGGGGGGGGGGGACGCCCTAAAGCGAAGCACTACTACGATAGACCTAGCTGTGCGACGTAGCATTACACCTCCTGTACGCATCAAAGTCACGGTCGCCATCGTCGTCGTCGGTGTGCCCTCAGTCGGAGGGAACTGCCTCGTGGTCATTGCTGTGGAGCTCTGGACCGGCCGACGGGGGCTCGGATATGGCTTGAGGCGGCCGACGGATGACGGAGGAGCTCGGCGGCGACCAAAATCGATGCTACGGTGGCGGGGAGGGCGGATCTCTTGTAGTGTTGTGTGGCAGCTGCTAGTGGTGATGCAAAACTGCATCTCTTGTCACAGTTTTTTGCATCACGGCCCAAAAATTGTGCGTCACCAATAGCTGGAGGCGGTTTTTTTGCCCTAAAAGACCAAATGGCAGTTAGGGCTGCTATTAGAGATGCTCTAAGCCTGCGTAGTTTTGCTTATGGCTAGTGCTAATTTTTTTTTTCTTTGAACACGCTTATGGGCCTATGGCTAGTGGTTCAGATATGATAGCTGGAAATTTGGTGCTCTGTGTAGAGTGCAGAGAAATTACTCTGAAGGTATTGATTAACAAAATTCCTATACTACTTATGTACAGTAGTACCACAAGCTTCATGCGATGCCCGATCCAAATCGACTGAAGCTTCATTTTCCTTCAATCCATTCATGAGTACGAGCCTTTTCATTTATCCAGCAATGCATTACTACAAATTCACATGGCCTTTGCGTCAGTTTTCAGCAAGGAAACAATGGTTTTCTTCTATGTACTGAAAATTAGCATGGTCGAATGGATCTTGCATCACTCAGCCGACATGATCACACAATCAACCTGTGAGAGCACGTCCATCCATTGACATTGACGTGCAACTGGTAAGGCCATGTTGCTCGAACCAGCTCTGCCGCCTGCCTTTCAACACTGCAGTGGTGCTCGTGGAAATGCCACACCGGAGCAGAAACTCTGCCTCTGCATGCTTTCTACAGTCCTACGTACAGGCTACCAATCCTCTCCAAAGTGCATGATTAGGTTCTTACAAAAAGAAAAAGATACCATAGCCCTTCTTCTGGTAGAGCATTAGGAAGAAAACAATACACCATAACTTGTACATATACTAAAGATCAAAACCAAGGCGGATCAATAGATGCAGCGGCTAAGAGTTTCTAGTTCTGTCGGGTGCTCAAGTTGCCAATGGATAAGTTCAACCTCTTAGTTTTTGCCTTTTGGCAATCTAATCGCAGTTCGAATATCATCTTCTCGTGCTCAAATGTTTTCTCCAGGAACATCGTGTGATCTGGACCACCATATGTGCATGTCTTGTTCACTAGCATGGCCATGGCAGTTGAAATGTCTCCGAGGGTTTCTATTTTATTTAAAACATGATTGGCGTCCACCGTCCAACCAGAACGTGCATCGACGACATCCTGATAAAAATAAATAAATAAAATTAGAAAGAAAAAAAAAGATATTGCATTGTATGTATGACGGTTTGTAAACAGAGGTGATTGAGTGCTTATGGGTGAAACGGAGAGAGGGGGGAGACTAGTGAGCTAAGGCTACGCTACACACAAAATCATGGAGCACCAGACTTGTACAAAGAAAAAAAGAGCCACCACCCCACTGTCAAGAAGTAAGCATGCCAATAATGATATTGGATACAATCCTTTGATAACGTGTAATGTTTAGTTGATCTAAACTTGAGGTGGCCCTGCTCTGCTCACCATAACTAAGACTGAATAAACGCAATTCCCCACCTGGTACTACATCTACTGACAAGAGTTTACTGATCCAAGATATTGGATACTAAATCTATTGACAAGAGTTGTTACCTGGAAATAGGAAACTGAAGTTGTGGCGGCGGACAGTCCAAAGGTTTTAGACTCAGCAGAACTAAAACTGAACACATAAGATGTGACTTTGGCACTGCTACACATGAGGAGGGAGTGACTTTGGGAGGTCAAGTGGTGCCTAAGAATGATATCAATGCTACAAAGAGATGGGGATACTGATGAAGATGTTAGCCATATAATCAAAACAGGGTGGATGAAGTGGCGCCAAGCATCTGGCATTCTCTGAAAAAAGCTAAAAGGCAAGTTTTAGTGTGTGTTTGGTTCAGGAAACAAAGTGGAATGGAATGTCATGGTTCCATTCCACTAGAATGGGTCGGTTCAGTTTTTCTATTTGGTAGGAATATTTCGGAGGAATGGAATGCTTACATTTTGATGTTTGGTTTTAGAGATAGAATGGAATGAAATTATTCATCTCACCTCTTTTAGGTAGGAATGGTGAGATCACCACTCATATGTGAATACGATGTATAATTCCAATGTCGGATACCAAACAGAAGAATCAAAATACAAAATTTAGTAGCACCAAGCAAATTGGTGAATACAACAGCAGCCAGCAAATTGGTACCCAATGTCCACAGGTACGCACCAAATTTCACCAATCTCTCGTACAGAAACAGTCACCAAATCGATGCAAATCGGTGCCCAATCTCCATGATTGCATACGGCAGCAAGCAACTGCTGCTCCCTGTCCGGGGCAGGGCCAGACGCGCTCGCCTAGGCAACGGCAACACACAATCGTTGTTGCCGTTCTTCCTTGTTGCAGACCAGGGCCCAACACGCCCGTTGTAGGGAACGGCAACGAGGCATGCCGAGCCCATGCGCCGTCGTTGTTGTGGCTGTTCCTTGTTGCAGACCAGGGCCCAGCAGGCCGTTGCTGTTGCGGCTCGTCTACTTCCACCAGATCTGCGGTGCACCACCGCCACAACATCAATAGGGAGAGGGCGGCATCGGGAATGAGAGCAGTGACAGCCCGAGCCGGTGGCTGGAGGGAGAGACGGGAGACGATGGGAGGGTGGCGGCTGGAGCTTGGCTTGGTCGAGGGAGAGGGGCAGAGTCGGGGAGAAGGTGAGACACGTGAGGCATTCCACGTCGTTCCACCAATTTGGAGGTATGAGCACATTCCGGATCTAAGGGGAATATGCCGTTCTAGGGAACGAGTGGATTCCGACTCCTCAACCCAACCGAACACAAGAATGAACCCTTGGTGCGGAACGGACCCATTACGTTCCACCTGCTGACGCGAACCAAACACACCCTTACTGAACGGTGATTAGACTTGCAATGTTGTATGGGGCAGAATGTTGGCCTACAAAAAGACGACATGTTCACCAATTGTGTGTTGCAGAAATGCCTATGTTGTGTTTGGATTTGTGGTCATACAAAGAATGGGTCGAGTTCAGAACGATGATATACGTGATCGGCTAGGGGTAGCACCAATCGAAGAAATGCTTGTCCAACACCGGTTGAGGTGGTTTGGCCATATCCAAAGGAGACCCCTGGAGGCACCAGCGCATAGTGGAATCCTAAGCCACGATAATAATGTGAGGAGAGGAAGGGGAAAGCTGAAATCATGGGAGGAGGAAATAAAAAGAGACTTGAAAAAATGGGATATACCCAAAGATTTCTGCTTGAACAGGAGTGTGGAAAGCCTATTCATGTGTCTGAACCTTGATTAGTGGCTCCTGTTGGGTTTTAACTCTAGCCTACCCCAACTTGCTTGAGACTGAAAGACTTTGCTGTTGCTGTTGTTTCTCAAGAAAGGATATATGAAATCATACATTGTACTAAATTATCAATAAACCTGGTGTATTGATACAAATGAGAAATGATACACAATGACTAAACAAGCTTGATGGCAAACCACGACTTTTAGATCGCCTTGTATTGTTATGACCGGTTTAGCCTACGGCCGTAAAAGGCCCACCGGGCAATCTTAGCCCGCAAGTTATCTTAGGTTAATTCGTATGCAAGTTATCTAGGTTATAAATATATGCTGTAAGACTCTTTTTGAGATTACGCAATAAGAATATTATTATTCCTGTTGCCCGGCTCCCAGAGGAGCCGGAACCCTAGCCGCCGCCATCTTCCTCCGTCGCGACGGCGCCCAGCCGCCGGCGCGCCCGCTCATCGCCACGCCCCGCTCCATCCTTCCCCTACAACCTTCGGAGCAGGTCCGGTAGGACCCCTGGTTCTACCAATTTGGTATCCAGAGACTCGGGTTCGACCATGTCTTCTCCATCACCCACGCCGCCGCTGCCCTCCGGCACCACCGCCTCGCTGTCCGCCCCCCCGATGACCACCAACGGAGCTCCGACGCTGCCAGGGCTGAGCACCACAGTGGGGGCCCCAACGCCGCCGGCCCCAATACCGCCGGCTCCCGTCTCCCCCGCGCCACCGCCGACAACCTCAGTATTCACGCCGGAGGAGATGACCAGCATCCTGCGGGACCTCGTGACGGCCGTCCAGGGCATCTCCCTGTACCTGGCCAGCCCGTACACCACCCCGCCGGCTGCGCCCCCTGCCTACAGCCACCCGGTGACGCACTGGCCGCTCCAGGACGCGTCTGGCCCGAGCGGACCGCCCCTGCTGCCGTTCCAGGCGGGCTACACCAGCGGGCCTCCGCCGCTGCTGCACCTCTAACAGTCCCCAGCCGCGGGCCAGCTCTGGCCGCCGTGGCCGCCGACTTCTACACCGGTCTCCGCCGCGTCTGGCTGCTACCCACAGCAGACGCAACAGCCGCTGCAGCTCCAGGCGCCACCTCTGCCCAGCGGCGGATGAGACTGTCGTCCGCCGCTCCGGCCGGCCTGCCCATCAACCAGGTCCGGTTCCCGCCCTCTCCATCGCCAATACCAGCGTGGGCGACTGGGTCTTCTCCATCGCCGGTCTACACCGCGGCTTTCGAACAGCCGACCCCGTTCCCGCAGTTTGACGGGCCATCCGGCACCGCAGGTCGCCACCCGGAGTACTCCGACCAGGCGCCACCGGCCGCCCTGCTCCCCTCCTCCGAGCCAGTCCGACACGGCGCTCCGGCGCAGACACCACCGCGGTTCGCCAAAATCGACTTCGCCACCTATGACGGCACGGAGGACCCCCTCAACTGGCTCAACCAGTGCGACCAGTTCTTTCGCGGGCAGCGCACCCTCGCATCAGAGCGTACCTGGCTCGCCTCCTACCACCTCCGCGCCGCGGCACAGACATGGTATTACGCCCTCGAGCAGGACGAGGGCGGCATGCCCCCTTGGGAGCGCTTCCGCGAGCTCTGCCTCCTTCACTTTGGGCCCCCGGTCCGCGGAAGCCGCTTGGCGGAGCTCGGTCGCCTTCCCTTCACCTCCACGGTGCAGGACTTCGCCGACCGCTTCCGGGCCCTGGCGTGCCACGCGTCGGGCGTGACGGCGCAACAGCGGGCCGACCTCTTCGTCGGTGGACTTTCGGATCACATCCGCGTGGACGAGGAACTTCGGGGACCCCAGGATCTCCAGTCGGCCATGTACTACGCCCGCGCGTTCGAGCGCCGCGCGGTGGCCATCCAGCAGGCATCACCGTCCCGGACCGCTGGGTCGCTACCCGGGCCGGATTCCGTGCAGGGTCGGCCTGCGCAGGCTTCCGCGGCACCCCTCGCCGCGACCGCGGCGCGCCCGTTCCGCCGGCTCACCTCAGCCGAGCTACTCGAGCGTCGCCGCCAAGGGTTGTGCTTCAACTACGACGAGCCCTACACGCCCGGCCATGCCTGCCCGCGACTCTTCTACCTGGAGGTTACAGACTACATTCCGGAGGACGCCGTCGCCGCCGACCTGGCCGCCCCAGCTGTCAAGAAGGTGTTTGACGCTGGTTGATCACCTCGCGAAGTTCAGCAAGCGCTTCCCCACGTTACAGCTCGAGGACGAGCTGTTTGTGCAGGCGGGGAGAAGTGTTATGACCGGTTTAGCCTACGGCCGTAAAAGGCCCACCGGGCAATCTTAGCCCGCAAGTTATCTTAGGTTAATTCGTATGCAAGTTATCTAGGTTATAAATATATGTTGTAAGACTCTTTTTGAGATTAAGCAATAAGAATATTATTATTCTTGTTGCCCGGCTCCCAGAGGAGCCGGAACCCTAGCCGCCTCTAACCCTAGCCGCCGCCGCCATCTTCCTCCGTCGCGACCAGCCGCCGGCGCGCACGCTCATCGCCACGCCCCGCTCCATCCTTCCCCTACAACCTTCGGAGCAGGTCCGGTAGGACCCTGGTTCTACCATGTATATTGTGCAGTATTAAATGACACGAATGGTTAAATGACACATTGTATTGTTATTGATTTGGAATGTGAAACATATTATTGTTGTTTTTACTGGAATGTGAAACGTAATTGATAAGTAAAAGAACACTGCCAGGTGTAGGAGTGACTTACCGGACAAAACTGCCCAGTTGTAGGTTTTAGTTTTGCACCATTGGAACTTTCAGCGGAACATTCTTGACTCAAACGCTTTGTGACTGCACAAGAAAAATATGAAGTATCACCAAGTAGATTCAATTAAGTAACAGGCAATGAAAATGTTCGAGGATCAACCAACTGGAAAAAATACTGTTGAGTATACCTGCATTAGCAGGTGCAGTTCCAAAACTTTTACCTATAGATAACCCAACAGGAGAACCAGGATCGCCTGCAAGAGTTTAGCTATTGATATTAGAAAGGAAAGGGCAAGCATCATTTGTTCATTAGCAAAGAGTACCCTGCAGATGTCTAGGAAACTGCAGGGCACAGCAAGAAGATATAAAAGGTCCAGATTGTAAGTGGGAACAAATAATGTGACTACTGAATAAACTACATATAACTAATAAACAAAGACAGAGTGACTACTGAATAAACTACATATAACTAATAAACAAAGACAGAGGTAAGTGGGGAACATCAACAATGAAAGTAACTGAAATAAACTTCTATATGGAGAAAACGATGGTATGTTACCTTCACTACAAGAATCTGAATGTTCTATGACCTCCAGCTTCCCAGCTAACATAGTTTCATCTGAAATCACACAAGTTTGTGCGCCATGGCTTGTAAGATTTTGCTAGAAAGGAGAACTTTTGCAAAGTATCTAGGTGTATTGAGAAGTAGACTACTGAAAAAGATATCATGCTTCTAGTTTTGAAAACACTGATTGCACAGGATAAATCGACTTAAAACAAACGGACACGACTAATTCTTTCCACAGCATGTTATAAGCCTGTTACAAATGCTGTCCTTTAAGCAATTATAGCAAACGAACCAAATACACTAAAGCAGTTCTTCTGATAGAAGAGCGCAACAAAGCAATATGTCATACTCCCTCCGTCCCAAAATAAGTGTCTCAACTTTGTACTAATGTCATACTCCCTCCGTCCCAAAATAAGTGTCTCAACTTTGTACTAACTCTAGTACAAAGTTGTACTAAGCTCGAGACACTTATTTTGGGACGGAGGGAGTACTTATAACAAACGAAGGCCATAACGAAATTCAAGCGATTCATTCAGAAAAACAGCTTGTGCATTTACACAAAAAATGCTGAAAGGACAGAGCCAAAGCAGATGTTTTACCAATAATTTCCTCGAAACCCATAGGTTCACACGATGAACCTGCAATTGAAACATATGATCATCAATTAGCATGGTTATAAACACGAATAGTCAGGTATCCTTATTGATTATTATACGATGGTCTATGGGAGAAACCTTGAGTCCATGGTGAGGAATGACGCCTGCATGAAGCAAAAGGTTAAAAGCTCTAAACTTTACAACAAACTAGGAAACAACGAGAGCATCAATTCTGTGCACACGATATACATACCTCTCTTTCTGAAGAAAACGGCGGGCAAGAAGAGATGCCGACATCCGGCCTATGTTCTTCTTCCTCTTATGCCTCCGGCAACCCCTGAAATTAATTAACAAGATAACGCGACAAAGACCCGTTAAAAGTTTAACTGTAAGTGCGGCTTCCCATGCAGATGGAGTAAAATGGATCTTCCACATAATAAAGACATAACTGAGGATGGGGATGTTGCACTTACCCAAACCCGAAGGGGATGGTGTAACATGGGTGGCTTGGACACGGCGGCAACCGCAGCAGATGCCTGAACTCAGGGGTTCGTGCGACCAAGTCCTTGACAACCTGCGCGGCTTTGCGCCTAATGAGCTGCCAGTCCACGGGACCCCTGTGTGGAAGAAACATCGAGAGGCTCAAACAACAATGAATGAAACTAACGGATAATTAGATAGATGATAGATGAAGGGGCAATTAGGCTAGGGAGAGAAGAGAGGAGACCAGTATGTCGGGTGAGAGCGCCAGAACAAGACTGTGCGGAGAGCCGCGGCGTAGTGCGGGTCCTCGCGGAAAATGGTGGAAGGGATAACGTCGATTTGGTTCCGGAGATCTTGGGCCAAATCGATGCCCTCCAGCTTGCCCTGGGCGAGGTCGTCGAGAACGTTGAGGCGAGTGAGGAATCTGAGCGCGGTGGGCGCGTCGACCTCGTCCTGGCACGGCAGGAAGCGGCTCAAGTACTCTCGCGCCTCCTGCCACCGGCCGCCCGCCACCAGGCGCCGCAGGAACCGCACGTCCAAGAAGACGCTCGTCTCGTGCTTCAGCCTGGACGGAAATTAAGATCTGTCGATCAGTACCAGCTAGGCTAGGCTAGGGGGAGGAGAAGGGGACCGGATCGTCGGGATAGAGCAAGAGATTAAGCCGTCGAATACGTACGCGTCGAAGGTGGCGGGAAGGCTGTTGCGGCGGAGGAAGGCGAGGAGTCGCCGGCGGCGGAATCGGTTCAGGCAGTGGTGCTCCATCACGCCTCGCTTGCCGCCAGATCTCGCCATCGCGCTCTGGAACGAGAGTAAGTAATTGGGGAATATCGCCGGAACGAGGCGCACTGCGTCTCGGATATCATAGTTGAATCCAATTAGGGCAGTGCTCGCCGGGGTGCGGCGGTGGCGGGGGGTGCGGGCGGGAGGAGGGGGTCGGGGATTGGGGGTGGGATGGACTGGGGTGGGGAGTGGGCGGGGATGGGGATGGGGTGGGAGGAGGTAGGGGGCAAACGACCGGGCCAAGCGGGTTGATTTTCGCGTGGCTGGCCCGTGGGCCGTGGCACGTCGTGTCCTGGCTTGTGGCCCGCCCTGTCCACCTGGGCCAAGCCCGCGTGCCAATGGCACGGCACGGCACAGGGCACAGCCTGTCTCAAAAAAAAAAGGCACAGGGCACAGCCCGCCTGGCACGTGTAAGTAGTTTTTTAAAGAAAAATCCTTATCTTTTTTTGTAATTTAGAGGAAGCTTTGTACTCTTTTTTCTTCTCGTGGATGGAAGTTTTTAATGAGGCAGCTCCTAATAAAGCTCAATATTTATACCAAGTGGCACTTTTATCTCGCTTTTTATTTTATTTTTTTATGAAATTTTCAGATTTTTCTCTATTTTCAAAGTAATTGGCCCAAAAAAGGCCCATGATGCACAAGTGTCGGATGTCGGGTTCCGGCAAAACCCTCAAGGTTCGAACACTGGGGTGCGCGCGAAGATCTCCTCCTACCTATTCACACCCTCAACCTCGCCGCGATCCCTAAGCTAGATCGATGAACTCACAGCACAAGAGACGCGAGGTTTATACTGGTTCGGACCACCGTTGTGGTGTAATACCCTAATCCAGTGTGTGGTGTGGTGGATTGCCTCTTGGGCTGATGATGTACAGTACAGAGGAAGAACAGCCTCGCGAGGAGAGGTGTTCTTGTGGTGGTGTGTGGATGAGCTGGGTTTGGATCAGATGCCTTCCTACGGTGGTGGCTATCTCTATATATAGAGGCCCTGGTCCTCTTCCCAAATATTGAGCGGGAAGGGATCCAACAACGACCATTTTTAAAGGGGACAACTAGTACAAGCTATCCTAACTAAAGGTAGTCTTCGACTGCCAAAGGTGCTGGTGATGACGCCGTCTTGGGCTCCACGGTGACCTCCGTCCTGCCGCTCTGCTGGCATTGGTCTCGTTGCACCGATATGGAAACATTTGCCTGATGTCTCGGTACTCCGCGCCTGCGCTCGCCCCCTTTGCACCAAAGGGGAAACGAGGACACTGCGCAGGCTGGCGCCCGCCTGGTCTCGATCGTCATGGCTTGCGTCACGGGCACCTCGCGAGGCACCCCTTGCCTTGATCTCTCCGCCTCCTCACGAGCCTGCCTGGCGAGGCCGCTCCTGAGGAGGCCTTGTGTCGTCTGCCCCGCGAGGCTTGGCCCCTCGCGAGGGTCTTGAGTGTTGGCCGATGAAGACGGGCCGTACTGGGCCACTGGTTGAGCCACGCAGCAGGCCGCGGGCAGGCAAGTCTGGGGACCCCCGTTCCCAGAACGCCGACAGTAGCCCCCGGGCCCAAGGCGCGCTCGGACTTGGCTTAGCAGCGAAGCCAAAGGGCAAGTGCGGAGCGCCGCGGGCCCTCTCAGCCTGCGGCTTGGGTCGACGCGTGGCGACTGATTGGACGTGGGCGTCTCCGCTTCCCCATGCTGCCTCGGCAACTGCCCGACTTGACGAGTCCCTGCTGCATGCAAAAAGAGTCATCATTACCTGCGATCGTGGGGGTCGGCAGTTGGCCTCCCCTGGGCTATAAATGAGGAGGGGCGATAGCCCCCGTTGCCATCTCTTCTTGCTCCGCCTGCTTCTTCTCCCTCCTCGCTCCTATTGCTTGCAGTGCCTCCATGGCGCCCGTGAAGAGGTTTTCGGCCGCGGAGAAAGGGAAGGCTCGCCAGGAAGGGCCTGGCTCTCCTCCGCCCAAGCGCGGCCGCGGTCGTCCTCGCAAGCATCCCGCGACCCCAGTCGTGGCTTCTCATGGTCGCGGTGGTGGCCGCCCATGTCGAGGCAGCCTAGTTGGTGGGGGAAGGCGTGTCGTGGCTGCGCAGCCTCCTCGGCCGCGCTTCCATTCGGCAGAGGTGCTGCCGGAGTTCGTCGTGTGGGACAACCCGGCCGGCAACTGGCTCCAGCTCCCTCGCTTCTTCGCCGGTGACCTGCCGGCCGCTGGCCCTGGCGGGTTTTGGTTGCAGGCGGACGGCTGCTGCAGCAGGGCCTCTTGGGTCGCGGTGGAGATCTCCGTCGCCGGCAATGCAGCCCTGACCCAGGGCTGGCAGACGTTCGCCCGCGCGCGCGGCCTGGGCAGGCGGTGCACCCTCCACTTCAAGTATGACGGTGACGCGACCCTCTACATGAGGGCGTTCGGAGAAGATGGCCGCCGTGTTGGGTGCTGCCCTGAAGACGATGATGGCGACGAGGTGCTCGGCCTTGGCGACGGCCGTGACGAGGGCGAAGGCGAACCGCTCCCGGCGGTGACCGCAGCTCGTCGAGCTTCAGCGGCTCCTCCTCCGGCGACAGTTCCTCCAGCGGTGGCCGCAATCAGCCACCACGCCGCCGCGCCCGCTTCGAGGGCGGTAGCGGATCGTCCCGTCGCCGCGCTTCGGTGAAGTGCGAGGCAGTGTCTGATTGAGCTCGGGAGGACGACGCAGATCCCTCCTCGCGAGCTGTTGCAAGACGCGCGCCGCTTTTATTTTATTTTCCTCCTTTTCCTGCATCGAGAGAGAGAGGTATGGGGCCCCGTGGGGGCATGCAACAGACTATGATCCCCTAATTATCGTACTACATTTATTGTTCATGTGTTGTGTTATGGTATCGTTGTTATGTGCTTGCGCGTAGGAACAACTTACCTCGGGACGTTTGCAGTAGTTTCCGCCTCGCGAGGTGCCTGCTTGAGGCCTCGCCGGGCGCCTTAAGAGCTGCAAAAATCTGTTGGGAGAATCGTTTCCGAACCTTGGTCGCGAAGGTTGCCGGCCATGGCTCGGTGCTTTGTGTCGCGATGCCCGAGGGACATGGACTGGGAGGGGTGCTCCCGCTGTGAACTCGAACGAGAGAGCCTCGCGAAATCAGGAGAGGAAAGACTCACGAGGGCAAATCGGGAGAAGAAAGACTCATGAGGGCACCCGCGCAGCCCCCTCGCGAGGTTTGCGAGAGAGAGAACGAGTCAGACAAAAGCAGAGAACAGGGGCAGAAGATGGCAAATAACACTAGAAGCAACTTCAATAAAGGTTCAAACAAGGGAGAACAAGCCAACTGCGGAAAGCAAATGAAAAGCCGCGGCCGGCACCTAGTCTAGTCTTAGACGTCTTCTCACCAGCGCGGAGCTAAGTGCTGCCACTAGGCGTGGGCGGGAGCCCCCAAGGCCCGAGGGCGGCACTCCGGAGACTCCGGGGCGTGTACAGCCCCAACTCGTTATTACGTGAGAGTGTCACGGGCGGCGAGCTTCACAGGCACTGGGCCTTCTTCACAGGCACCGGGACTTTCTTCGGGCGGCGAGCTTCACAGGCACCGGGCCTTTCTTCGGGCGGCGAGCTTCACAGGCACCGGGCCTTCTTCACAGGCACCGGGCCTTTCTTCGGGCGGCGAGCTTCACAGGCATTGGGCCTTCTTCATAGGCACCGGGCCTTTCTTCAGGGGTAAGACTTTCGGAGATGCTGGATGTTCCAGGCGTTTGGGATGGGTACCCCCTCCTGAGTCTCCAGGCGCGCGGCGCCAGGCTTGGAAACATGAACAACCTTGAACGGGCCCTCCCACATGGGCGAGAGCTTATGCAGACCTTTCCGGGAGAGCACCCGCCTGAGTACGAGGTCACCTACCTCGAGAGTCCTGGGGCGGATGTTGCGACAATGGTACCGCCGTAGCGCCTGCTGGTACCTTGCTGCTTGCAGTGTGGCTTCACGACGGCGTTCCTCCCCCAGCATGAGGTCCATCCCCCGCATGGCGTCCTGCTGCGCCTCATCAAACGCTAGGACCCGCGCGGAGCGATGCCTGACCTCGTGAGGGAGAACCGTTTTCGCTCCGTAGACGAGGAAGAACGGGGTCTCGCCAGTCGGCTTGGTGGCAGTGGTACGGATGGACCACAGCATGGACTGGAGCTCGTCGTACCAGCCCCTGCCGCAGGCCTCCGGCTTCTTCTTGAAGGTCCTGGTCTTGAGGCCCCTCAGGACCTCGGCGTTAGCGCGTTCGGCCTGGCCGTTACTCCGGGGGTGCGCCACCGAAGCGTAGCATATCTGCGTTCCAAGGTTAGCACAATATGTTTTGAAGAGATTGCTGGTGAACTGCGAACCGTTGTCGGTGATGATACGGTTAGGGACCCCAAACCGGCTCACGAGGCCCTTGATGAACTTGACTGCGAAACCGGCTGGGATGGTGCGGATGGCTTCCACCTCCGCCCACTTGGTGAACTTGTCAATGGCGACGTAGAGGTAGCGGTAGCCCCCAGGCGCTCGAGGAAACGGGCCCAAGATATCCAGCCCCCAGACCGCGAACGGCCATGAGAGCGGGATGGTCTGCAGGCCCTGAGCTGGCTGATGAATCTGCTTGGCATGGAATTGGCAGGCTTCGCAGGACTTCACCAGCTCGGTCGCGTCGTTGAGTGTCGTAGGCCAGTAGAACCCGCTGCGAAACGCCTTGCAGACGAGGGTCCGTGATGATGAGTGTTGTCCGCAATCTCCACCGTGTATGTCAGCCAGCAATTCCTTCCCCTGTTCCCTGGAGATGCAACGTAGGGAAACATCATTTGGCCGCTTCTGGTATAGCTCACCGTCTTGGATGCAGTAGGTCGTGGCCTGCCGGGCCACGCGTTCCGCGTCCTCCTCTTTCTCTGGCAGCGTCCCTTGCATCAGGTAGTCCTTGAATTCCGTGGTCCAGCATCCTTCCTGAGGCTCCAGTGCCAAGAGTAAGCGTGCTCCCGAGGTCGGGCCACAAGCCGGGGCTCCTGTGGCAGGTGGTTGGGGGAGTTCCTCCCGAGGCTGGGCCATGCTTGAAAGTGGTGGTACTGCCGACGGCTTGAAGAGCCGCTCCTCGAAAATGTTGGGTTCCTGAGGCAGTCGCCTGGACGCCCTCTTGGCTATGTCATCAGCCTCTTGGTTGGTGCCGCGGGGCACATGCTGCAACTCCAACCCCCAAAATTGCTTCTCCATCCTGCGTACTTCTGCAAGATACGCCTCCATGTGCTCGTCCCTTGGCTCGTACACCTTGTTGGAGAAGTTGACGAGGAGTTGTGAATCGCCCTTGATGACGAGGCGCTTCACTCCCAGTGCTGCTGTAGCTTTCAGGCCTGCTATGAGGCCCTCGTATTCAGCTATGTTGTTGGAGACCTTCTCGCCCTGCTGGAAACAGAGCTGTACAGCGTAGTGGAGCTTGTCCTGAGTGGGGGATATAAGCACTGCACCAGCCCCCGTGCCCTGCCGCGAGAATGCTCCATCGAAGTATATGACCCAGCCATTTGGTGCCTCACTTCCTAGGGAGAGAGACCGATCCTCGCCAGCCTTGAGCCCTGGCGCCTCTGTCCATTCTGCCACAAAATCAGCAAGCGCGGCTCCCTTGACGACCCTGGTCGTGCTGAGCTCCAACTAAAACACTTGCAGCTCGATGTTCCATTCGGTGACCCTTCCAGCAGAGTTGGGGCTCCTGAGTACCCTTTCCAATGGGTAGGCCGAGACGACCTTGATGGGGTGACCTTGAAAGTAGTGCCACAGCTTACGTGAGGCCACCAAGAGTGCGAGCAAGAGCTTCTGAGGCATGGGGTATCGTGCCCTTGCATCCCGCAACACCGTGCTAATGAAGTACACCGGATGCTCGACAAGGGTGGGTGTGCTGACGAGGCTTGTGTCCTCCGAAGGTTGAGACGCTTCCTGAGGTGATGGAGCCCCCAGCGCCTGGTTGCCTGGTGCGGCCTCTTCAGCCCTGGGGGCGTCCTCCTGCTGAGGCTGGTCTCCGGCTGCCGAGGTCATGGTCCTCGCGCAGCCTTCTTGGTCTTGTGCCGCTACGGCTGAGGTCGTGGCTGGGCATGACGCAGTCTTGGCTTGGCGTTCCTCCCGAACCGCACCAGGGCTGCGCTGGCGGAGTAGGGAGTGGCGGTGAGGTAGAGCACCAAGGGCTCGAGAGGGCGCAGTGCCACCATCACCGGAGGGCTGGTCAGATATTTCTTGAGGTCTTGAAACGCTTGGTCGGCCTCCTATGTCCACTGAAACAGGCCTTTCTTCTTCATCAGCTTGAAGAATGGCATGGCACGCTCCCCCAGCTTGAAGATGAAGCGTCCTAACGCAGTTACGCGACCGGCGAGCTTCTGCGTTTCTCTGAGGGTTTGCGGTGGACTCATGTCTTCGATTGCCTTGACCTTCTCCGGGTTGGCCTCGTCCCCCTGCGAAACACGAGGAAGCCCAGTAGCTTGCCAGAAGGGACGCCAAACATGCACTTCTCCGGGTTAAGTCGCAGGTCCACCTAGCGGAGGCTCGCGAAGGTTTCCTCCAAATCCTGGATCAAGGTCCTTGCCTCCCGAGATTTCACCACAATATCATCGATGTAAGCCTCAGTGTTTCTCCCGATCTTCCGGCCTAAGGCGATGTGCATCAACCGCTGGAAGGTCGCGCCCGCGTTGCACAACCCGAATGGCATGCAAGTGTAGCAGTACACTCCACATGGGGTCAGGAAGGTTGTCTTCTCCACGTCTTCCACCGCCATCTTGATCTGGTGATATCCCGAAAACGCATCCAGGAAACATAGCAAGTCGCACTCGGCGGTGGAGTCGACAATCTGGCCAATGCGGGGGAGCGGGAACGGATCTTGTGAGCAGGCCTTGTTGAGGTTGGTGAAGTCGACGCACATGCGCTCCTTTCCTCCCTTCTTCGGCACGACAACAGGGTTTGCCAGCCATTCGGGGTAGCGAACCTCGTGAATAACACTTGCTGCCTCCAGCTTGCGGGTTTCTTGGATGATGAAGGCCTGCTTCTCGGTGGACTACCACCTTTCTTTCTGCTTCACCGGGCGTACATTGGGGCACACATTCAGATGATGCTCAATCACCTCCCTTGGGACCCCCGCTAGCTGCTTGGGTTCCCATGCGAACATCTCCTTGTTCGAGCGCAAAAACTTCACCAGCGCCTCCTCCTGGCCGGGGTTGAGGTTGGCACCTATGGTGAAGGTGGCTCCCGAGGACCCGTCCTCATCAATTGGCACCTGCTTGGTCTCCGCCTTGTCCTGGGTAAACAACTGCTTCTTCTTGGTTGGCGCAGCCCCCTTGGCCTTGGAGGTGTCTGCGCCGGCGGGCTGTGGCGGTCTTGAGGGCCAGCTTGAGCACCAGCAGAGCCTCCTTGGTATCTCCAGCCACAGTGAGGACGCCGCTGCTCCCGGGCATCTTCATGAGGTTGTAGGCCGGATGGGTCGCTGCCATGAACTGAGCCAAGGCAGGGTACCCGAGGATGGCGTTGTACGGGAGGCCGATGCGGGTGATGTCGAAGTCGATGAGCTCGGTGCGGTAGTTGTCGTGGGTGCCGAAGGCCATAGGAAGGCGGATCTGCCCCACGGAGCTGGAGGATCCGCCTCCGACGCCCGAGAAGGGCTTGCTGGGTCGGAGCTGTTCCAGCGGTACATGGAGGAGGCTGAAGGCCTCCACCGACAGCACGTTGAGGCCGGCGCCGCCGTCGATGAGGGTCTTGGTGACGACCACCTGGCAGATGGTGGGCGTGCAGAGCATTGGGAGCGCGCCCGAGCAGGTGGTGTTGACGGGGTGATCGTCCGAGTTGAAGGTCAGGTCGGCCTTGGGTGCCGCCCAACCCGGGGGAGCTCCTTGTTGCGCGAGGGCGGCGCCGATCTGGCGGAAGAATGGCTTGGCGTGGCGGTCTGAGGGCGGCACCTGCGAGCCGCCCAGGAGAGCTGCGACAACCGGGGGCGCCGGCGCAACGTAGTGGGCGAGGAAGAGGTCGCGCAGTTCCTCCCAGGAGGCCACAGAAGATGTCGGCAGGTTGAGAAGCCAAACGCGCGGGACGCCAGTGAGGGCCATGGGAAACCAGTTGGCCATGACTTTGTCATCGCCCCCGGCCTCGAGGACGGCCTCCTCGTACGCCAGCAGAAAAGCCAGCGGGTCCGTCGTGCCGTCGTAGCGCGGCGGCATCTCTGGCTTGAACTTGTGCGACCACTGCACCTGCCGTAAGGCTGGGGCCAAGGCTCGGATCCCCCTGGCCCTAGTGCTGGCGCCGGCCGCCGGAGCTGGAGGCGCGTTGTCCGCCATGAGGGCAAAGCGCGTTGTTGGTGGAGAGCGGGCCGACGGAAAGAAGAGCTCTGGCGCACCCCTACCTGGCGCGCCAAATGTCGGATGTCGGGTTCCGGCAAAACCCTTAAGGTTCGAACACTGGGGTGCGCGCGAAGATCTCCTCCTACTGATTCATGCCCTCAACCTCGCCGCGATCCCTAAGCTAGATCGATGAACTCACAGCACAAGAGACGCGAGGTTTATACTGGTTCGGACCACCGTTGTGGTGTAATACCCTAATCCAGTGTGTGGTGTGGTGGATTGCCTCTTGGGCTGATGATGTACAGTACAGAGGAAGAACAGCCTCGCGAGGAGAGGTGTTCTTGTGGTGGTGTGTGGATGAGCTGGGTTTGGATCAGATGCCTTCCTACTGTGGTGGCTATCCCTATATATAGAGGCCCTGGTCCTCTTCACAAATATTGAGCGGGAAGGGATCCAACAATGGCCATTTTGAAAGGGGACAGCTAGTACAAGCTATCCTGACTAAAGGTAGTCTTCGACTGCCAAAGGTGCTGGTGATGACGCCGTCTTGGGCTCCACGGTGACCTCCGTCCTGTCGCTCTGCTGGTCTTGGTCTTGTTGCACCGATATGGAAACCTTTGCCTGATGCCTCAGTACTCCGCGCCTGCGCTCGCTCCCTTTGCACCAAAGGGGAAACGAGGACACTGCGCAGGCTGGCGCCCGCCTGGTCTCGATCGTCATGGCTTGCGTCACGGGCACCTCGCGAGGTACCCCTTGCCTTGATCTCTCTGCCTCCTCGCGAGCCTGCCTGGCGAGGCCGCTCCTGAGGAGGCCTTGTGTCGTCTGCCCCGCGAGGCTTGGCCCCTCGCGAGGGTCTTGAGTGTTGGCCGATGAAGACGGGTCGTACTGGGCCACTGGTTGAGCCACGCAGCTGGCCGCAGGCAGGCAAGTCTGGGGACCCCCGTTCCCAGAACGCTGACAACAAGTGCAAAAAAAGGCCCATGATGCACAAGTGCCACACTGGCCCGCATCGACCCGTTTAGTACATGTGTCGTGCTCGTCCGTTGTGTGTCATATACGTAGCAGTGCTCTTTGTGTTATACCATCTCCAAGAGAACGTAACTCACGCAGAAAGACATGAACTGTCAAAGATGTCACACAAGGAAGATGTGGTATCCTAACAATTGATTATATCTTTGCACCCAACAAATATCACTGGTGCATCCAGAAGTAGGTTGGGGAAATATTGGTGCGGCATTTGATGCTAATGGTGCATCGATTGAGATTACTCATTCTATGAATATTGAACACAATCTGAAAATAAATTTCCAAATTTGAAAACATGGCACGAGAATAAAAAATGACAACATTCATTGATGATAAAGAAATGGGCTGAATTCAAGGCCTTGTTTACATTAGATACTATCACATTGTGATTGTCATTTATGTTTTTCGATATGCACTTTCAAGAAAAAGGGAAGATGAATGCATTTAAAATCTATGAGTTGCCTTAGTAAGAAAGTTCCTCCTTCTCGCTATAGAATGATCTTTAAGACAACATGAAAGTGCTAGTAATCGACTAGAGGGGATGAATAGGCGATTTTTATGAAAGTCTTCGAAACACGAGGTCTTTGAAGACAAACAGATGGAATGAACCTATTGATATGCGGCGGAAGATAGACTACACTAGAGAAGCCATAGTCAAGTAATCAACGAAGTGAAGGTACAAAGACTATCAGCAGCTAGGTAGTATGGATCAGAACGGAAGACAGTATGAAGCCAAACAGGTAATAGTCTTCACATAGTGAAGTCAATCAGATTAGACAGGCAAGCAGTGACTTCACGAAGACAAACAGTTAAGTAAAGGGAAGTGGGGGTAGAACCAGTTGCTTGGTGAAGACAAGGGTTTGGTAGACCAGTTCCAGTTGTTGGGACAATTGTACATCTGGTTAGGGAGGCTGAGATTGAACTCGGAAGACCGCGTCTTCACCTTATTCCCCTTGAGCTGAGGACACCCAGTCCTCGCCCAATCACTCTGGTAAGTCTTCAAGGTAGACTTCCAAACCTTCACAAACTTCATTCACCGGCAATCCACAATGGCTCTTGGATGCTCAGAACGCGACGCCTAACCGGCTGGAGGATTCACAGTCCTCAAGTGTAACAAGACTTCAGGTCACGTGGACAGAAAGACTTTAGTGATGCCTAACACTCTTTGGCTCTGGGTGTTTTGGGCTTTGTCCTTGCAAGGATCTCTCTCTCTCTCTCTCTCTCTCTCTCTCTCTCTCTCTCAAAGGCTTCGGAAGTGGGTTGCTCTCAAACGACAAAAGCCATGCACTAACTCTGAGCAGCCACCAATTTATGGTGTAGGGGTGGGCTATTTATAGCCTGGAGGCAACCCGACATGATATGTCTGAAATGACCCTGGGTCACTAAGGAACCGACATGTGTCCAATGGTCAGATTTCAAACACACGTGGCAGCTTGACTTGGGCTACAAGTAAAGTTGAGTCATCCAGCTCTGGATAAGATTTACTCTCATTGTCTTCGCTCGAAGACATAGGATTTTGGTTGAGCATCACATCAGTCACTCTGACTTTTTTCATTTGGACCCCACTTAACAGTACGGTGGTTCTTATGACTCAGAAAAGAAGAAAAGAAAACTACGAAACAACCATGTCTACGCACTCCATAGTCTTCAAGTGAATGTCTTCACATGTCATAATCTTCATCGTGAATGTCTTCACGAACCACCATTGTCTTCAATGTCTTCACACATTTTTAGGGGCCATCTCTGGTAGGTAAACTGAATCAATAAGGGACTACTACCTGTGTTATCCTGCAATTGTCACAAACACATTAGTCCCTCAACCGAGTTTGTTGTCAATACTCCAAAACCAACTAGGGGTGGCACTAGATACACTTACAATCTCCCCCTTTTTGGTCATTGATGACAAACTGGTTGAAGTTTTCAACGGGGATAAAAGTATGTGAAAGTTAAAGATCAAAGTCATTGTCTTCATAAGTTGCAAAAGGCTCCCCCTGAAGATGTGCATATAAGTAGTTTGCTTTTGAATGCAAATGCACATGGCAGGTTTTACTTTGTGGAGATCCTCTTCAACATATGAAGACAATTCATCATGCATATATAAGAATAGCGAAGATAATGAAATGCATAATGAGAAATGGGCGTCTGTAGAATGACTTCATGCGGAATTTATCATCGCATCACAAAGTAGCAGCAAGAGTAGCAGACGACCATCAAGTTTAAGTGGTACAACTCAAGAGACAAATAGTTTCAAAATGAGAGTTGTAAGAACTTAGCAAAAATAAGGCAACCACCCCATATGGACCCGCTTTAAGACTATCAACCTCATATGCTTCTCCCCCTTTTGTCAGTAATGACCAAAAAGGTTTGAAGACATAAAGGATCTACTCGTTCCCAGTTGGAGAAGATGTTGGTGTAGGGTCGACGTTGGAGTTAGGTGGTGCATACGGGCCTGAAGCTGAATCGTGGTGCAGTGAAGCCAGAGTTGGTGAAGTGGTGTCATCTTCATCATCGACGACTCTCACAACCACAGTTGTAGCCAAAGACGAATGTTCAGAATCTTCAATCAAAGGGGTGCGACGCCAACTTGCAGATTGCGGAGGCCTGGAGTCAAATTTGAAGTTCTCTGTGAAGCCATCTTCGCGAAGATCATCTTCAGAGAAGAGCAGTGTGAGGCTCTGCCAGGACCGCCGACAGGCTTCATGCGCGACGAATGAGTTCTTGGTGGCCAAGTTGCGAATGTGATTTACATCAACCAAGAGACTCTGGATTTGACGCTTCAGCCAATCATGATGCTTATCCTGCTTTTGATGGAGAGAAACCAGAAGCTCACGGTGTTGGGGAACGTAGTAATTCAAAAAATTACCTACTATCACGCAGGATCTATCTAGGAGATGCATAGCAACGAGACGGGAGAGTGTGTCCACATACCCTCGTAGACCGAAAGCAGAAGCGTTTAGTAATGCGGTTGATGTAGTCGAACGTCTTCACGACCCAACCGATCCAAGTACCGAACGTACGGCACCTCCGTGTTCAGCACACGTTCAGCACGATGGCGTCCCTCGTGCTCTTGATCCAGTTGAGGATGAGGGAGAGTTCCGTCAGCACGACGGCGTGGCGACGGTGATGATGAAGTTACCGGCGCAGGGCTTCGCCTAAACACTACGATGATATGATCGAGGTGTTAAACTGCGGAGGGGTGAACCGCACACGGCTAAGAGATTGTCTGTTGAGCTTTGGGGTGCCCCTGCCCACGTATATAAAGGAGGGAGGGAGGAGGCGGTCAGCCTAGAGGGGCACGCCCGAGGGGGGAGTCCTACTAGCACTCCTGGTCCTAGTAGGAGTCCCCTTCCCTTCTCGGAGTAGAAGGGGAAGGGGAAAGAGAGAGGGAGAAGGAAGGGGGGCCGCGCCCCCTCCCCTAGTCCAATTTGTTTTGGCTAGGGGGGGCACCTCCTGGCTTCTGGCCTCCTCTTCCCACTAAGGCCCATGAAGGCCCATTACTCTCCCGGGGGGTTCCGGTAACCTCCCGGTACTCCGGAAGATATCCAAATCACTCCGGAACCATCCCGGTGTCCGAATATAACCTTCCAATATATCAATATTTATGTCTCGACCACTTCGAGACTCCTCGTCATGTCCGTAATCTCATCCGGGACTCCGAACAAACTTCGGTCATCAAATCACATAACTCATAATACAAATCGTCATCGAACGTTAAGCGTGCGGACCCTACGGGTTCAAGAACTATGTAGACATGATCGAGACACATCTTCGGTCAATAACCAATAGCGGAACCTGGATGCTCATATTGGTTCCTACATATTCTACGAAGATCTTTATCGGTCAAACCGCACAACAACATACGTTGTTCCCTTTGTCATCAGTATGTTACTTGCCCGAGATTCGATCGTTGGTATCTTCATACCTAGTTCAATATCGTTACCGGCAAGTCTCTTTACTCATTCTGTAATGCTTCATCCCACAACTAACTCATTAGTCACATTGCTTGCAAGGCTTATAGTGATGAGCATTACCGAGAGGGCCCAGAGATACCTCCCCGATACACGGAGTGACAAATCCTAATCTCGATCTATGCCAACCCAACAAACACCTTCAGAGACACCTGTAGAGCATCTTTATAATCACCCAGTTATGTTGTGACATTTGATAGCACACAAGGTGTTCCTCCGGTATTCGGGAGTTGCATAATCTCATAGTCATAGGAACATGTATAAGTCATGAAGAAAGCAATATCAACATACTAAACGATCAAGTGCTAAGCTAACGGAATGGGTCAAGTCAATCACATCATTCTCTAATGATGTGATCCCGTTAATCAAATGACAACTCATGTATATGGCTAGGAAACTTAACCATCTTTGATTAGACGAGCTAGTCAAGCAGAGGCATACTAGTGACACTTTGTTTGTCTATGTATTCACACATGTACTAAGTTTCCGGTTAATACAATTCTAGCATGAATAATAAACATTTATCATGATATACGGAAATATAAATAACAACTTTATTATTGCCTCTAGGGCATATTTCCTTCAGTCTCCCACTTGCACTAGAGTCAATAATCTAGTTCACATCGCCATGTGATTTAACACCAATAGTTCACATCACCATGTGATTAACACCCATAGTTCACATCGTCATGTGACCAACACCCAAAGGGTTTACTAGAGTCAATAATCTAGTTCACATCGCTATGTGATTAACACCCAAATAGTACTAAGGTGTGATCATGTTTTGCTTGTGAGAGAAGTTTAGTCAACGGGTCTGCCACATTCAGATCCGTATGTATTTTGCAAATTTCTGTGTCAACAATGCTCTGCACGGAGCTACTCTAGCTAATTGCTCCCACTTTCAATATGTATCCAGATTGAGACTCGGAGTCATCTGGATTGGTGTAAAGCTTACATCTACATAACTCTTTACGACAAACTCTTTTATCACCTCCATAACAGAGAAATACTTCCTTAGTCCTCTTAGGTAACTATGGATAACTTTGACAGCTATACAGTGATCCACTCCTGGATCACTATCGTACCCCCTTGCCAAACTGATAGCAAGGCACACAACTGGTCTGGTACATAGCATGGCAAACTTTACAGAACCTATGACTGAGGCATAGGGAATGACTTTCATTCTCTTTCTATCTTCTGTCGTGGTCGGGCTTTGAGTCTTACTCAACTTTACACCTTGTAATACAGGCAAGAACTCCTTCTTTGACTGATCCATTTTGAACTCTTTCAAAATCTTGTCAAGGTATGTACTCATTGAAAAATCTTATCAAGCGTCTTGATCTATCTCTATAGATCTTTATGCCTAATATGTAAGCAGCTTCACCGAGGTCTTTCTTTGAAAATATCCTTTCAGACTCTTCTTTATGCTTTCCAGAAAATTCTACATCATTTCTGATCAACAATATGTTATTCACATATACTTATCAGAAAGGTTGTAGTGCTCCCACTCACTTTCTTGTAAATACAAGCTTCACCGCAAGTCTGTATAAAACTATATGCTTTGATCAACTCATCAAAGCGTATATTCCAACTCCGAGATGCTTGCACCAGTCCACAGATGGATCGCTGGAGCTCGCACACTTTATTAGCACCTTTAGGATTGACAAAACCTTCTGGTTGTATCATATACAACTCTCCTCAGAGATATCCATTTAAGGAATGCAGTTTTGACATCCATTTGCCAGATTTCATAAAATATGGCAATTGCTAACATGATTCGGACGGACTTAAGCATCGCTATGGTTGAGAAAATCTCATTGTAGTCAACATCTTGAACTTGTCGAAAACCCTTTCGTGACTAGTCTAGCTTTGTAGATAGTAACACTACCATTAGCGTCCGTCTTCCTCTTGAAGATCCATTTATTTTCTACGGCTTACCGATCATCGGGCAAGTCCACCAAAGTCCACACTTTGTTCTTATACATGGATCCCATCTCAGATTTCATGGCCTCAAGCCATTTCGTGGAATCTGGGCTCATCATCGCTTCCTCATAGTTCGTAGGTTCATCATGGTCTAATAACATGACTTCCAAAATAGGATTACCGTACCACTCTGGTGCGGACCGTGCTCTGCTTGACCTATGAGGTTTGGTAGTAACTTGATCTGAAGTTTCATGATCATCATCATTAGCTTCCTCATTAATTGGTGTAGGAATCACTGGAACTGATTTCTATGATGAACTACTTTCCAATTCGGGAGAAGGTACAATTACCTCATCAAGTTCTACTTTCCTCCCACTCACTTCTTTTGAGAGAAACTCCTTCTCTAGAAAGGATCCATTCTTAGCAACGAATATCTTACCTTCGGACCTGTGATAGAAGGTGTACCCAACAGTTTCCTTTGGGTATCCTATGAAGACGCATTTCTCCGATTTGGGTTCGAGCTTATCAGGTTGAAGCTTTTTCACATAAGCATCGCAGCCCTAAACTTTAAGAAATGACAGCTTGGGTTTCTTGCCAAACCACAGTTCATATGGTGTCGTCTCAACGAATTTAGATAGTGCCCTATTTAACGTGAATGCAGTCGTCTCTAATGCATAACCCCAAAACGATAGTGGTAAATCGGTAAGAGACATCATAGATCGCACCATATCTAATAAAGTGCGGTTACGATGTTCGGACACACCATTACGCTGTGGTGTTCCAGGTGGCGTGAGTTGTGAAAATATTCCACATTGTTTTTAAATGAAGGCCAAACTCGTAACTCAAATATTCTCCTCCACGATCAGATCGTAGAAACTTTATATTCTTGTTACGATGATTCTCCACTTTACTCTGAAATTCTTTGAACTTTTCAAACGTTTCAGACTTGTGTTTCATTAAGTAGATATACCCATATCTGCTCAAATCATCTATGAAGGTCAGAAAATAACGATACCTGCCACGAGCCTCGACACTCATCGGACCGCATACATTGGTGTGTATTATTTCCAATAAGTCGTTGGCTCGTTCCATTGTTCCGGAGAACGGAGTTTTAGTCATCTTGCCCATAAGGCACGGTTCGCAAGTATCAAATGATTCATAATCAAGTGATTCCAAAAGTCCATCTGCATGGAGTTTATTCATGCGCTTTACACCGATATGACCCAAACAGCAGTGCCACAAATATGTTGCACTATCATTATCAACTTTGCATCTTTTGGCATCAATATTATGAATATGTATATCACTACGACCGAGATTCAATAAACCATTAACATTGGGTGTATGACCATAGAAGGTATTATTCATGTAAATAGAATAACAATTATTCTCTGTCTTTAGATGAATAACCGTATTGCAATAAACATGATCTAATCATGTTCATGCTCAAAGCAAACACCAAATAACATTTATTTAGGTTCAACACTAATCCCGAAAGTATAAGGAGTGTGCGATGATGATCACATCAATCTTGGAACCACTTCCAACACACATCGTCACTTCACCCTCAACCAGTCTCTATTTATTCTGTAACTCTTGTTTCGAGTTACTAATCTTAGCAACTGAACAAATATCAAATACCCAGGGGCTACTACAAACACTAGTAAGGTACACATCAATAACTTGTATATCAAATATACCTTTGTTTACTTTGCCATCCTTCTTATCCGCCAAATGTTTGGGGCAGTTCTGCTTCTAGTGACCATTTCCTTTGCAATAGAAGCACTCAGTTTCAGTCTTGGGTCCATCTTTGGGCTTCTTCCCGGGAGTGACAACTTGCTTGCCATTCTACTTAAAGTTTCCTTTCCTTCCCTTTGCCCTTTTCTTGAAACTAGTGGTCTTGTCAATCATCAACACTTGATGCTCTTTCTTGATTTCTACCTTCGTCGATTTCAGCATCACGAAGAGCTCGGGAATCGTTTTCGTCATCCCTTGCATACTATAGTTCATCACGAAGTTTTAGTAACTTGGTGATGGTGACTAGAGAACTCCGTCAATCACTATCTTATCTAGAAGATTAACTCCCACTAGATTCAAGCGATTGTAGTGCCCAGACATTGTGAGCACATGCTCACTAGTTGAGAAATTCTCCTCCATCTTTTAGGCGAAGTACTTGTCAGAGGTCTCATACCTCTTGACACGGGCATGAGTCTGAAATACCAATTTCAGCTCTTGGAACATCTCATATGCTCCGTGGCGTTCAAAACGTTTTTGAAGTCCCGGTTCTAAGCCGTAAAGCATGGTGCACTTAAACTATGAAGTAGTCATCATATTGAGCTAGCCAAACGTTCATAACGTCTGCATCTGCTCCTGCAATAGGTCTGTCACCTAGCGGTGCATCAAGGACATAATTCTTCTGTGCAGGAATGAGGATAAACCTCAGATCACGGACCCAGTCCGCATCATTGCTACTATCATCTTTCAACTTAGTTTTCTCTAGAAACATATAAAACAAACATAGGGAAGCTACAACGCGAGCTATTGATCTACAACATAATTTGCAAAATACTATCAGGACTAAGTTCACTACAAAAAAAATACACTTCCGTGATGATACGTGTTTGTCACAGTAGGTCGCGTTTTTTGTCATGCATGTACATCCATGACAAATTTATGACAGAATCAAGACAGTCATACCTGTGCTGTCGTAGAAGTGTTCCATGACATTACCAAAATTATCATCACGGAAGTGTCCACTTCCATGACGATAAATCGCGCATCACAGAAGTGCTTTCGTCAAGGGTGACTGACACGTGGCATCCACCGTAACGGAACGCCGTTAAGCTATCGGGTCGGGTTTTGGATCCGATAACCCGTTAACAGCCGCGACCAATGGGGATTTTCCACGTGTAAAATCATCATTGGCTGGAGGAAACACGTGTCGGCTCATCGTTGGGACAGATGTCATCCACTCATTGGATAGAAGGCGCCTATGATACGTCGACACGTGGCACGACCCATCAAGTTTAAATGGGCCGGCCCAACTAAAGGCCCACAAGATTTTGCGGGCCATAATGGGCCGGCCCAACTAAAGGCCCACGAGATTTTGCGGACCATAATGGGCTGGCCTAGCTAAAGGCCCACAAGATTTCGCGGGCCATAATGGGCCGACCCAGGTAAAGGCCCACAAGATTTTTGTGTGCCATAATGGGCCGGCCCAGGTAAAGGCCCACAAAATTCTTGCGGATCATAATGGGCCGGCCCAGCTAAAGGCCCACGAGATTTCGCCGACACTAATGGGCCGGCCCAGCTGTAGGCCCACAAGATTTTGAGGACCCTAGTAGGCCGACCCATTAACTGGCTGCCATGTTTTGGGCCAAATGCCGACCCATATTTGATCCAGTCCATTAATGGCCTGCCACGTTCCGGGCCTAATAATGGCCCATATGAGATCCGGCCCATTAAAAGCCTCCCACGTTCTGGGCCAAATCACGGCCCAGATCAGGTCCGGCCCTTTAAGAGGCTTTGGCCTCAATTATGGCCCATATCAGATTCGGCCAGTTAACTGGACGCTATTCTTTTGGGCCCACTTGCTAAAGGCCCATTTAGTAATTCGGCCTGATATTAGTTTCGGCCTGTTAAGGGCCCATTTAACATTTCGGCCCTATATTCGGCCTGTTAAAAGCCCGTCATATAGTTGGGCCTAACTACAACCCGGTTTGCATCCGGCCTGCTCGCAGCCGATATCTGATTGGGCCAAACAAGGACCGAGACAATTTTGGCCTGTTAAAAG
The DNA here is from genome assembly GCF_018294505.1 of Triticum aestivum. NCBI lineage: Eukaryota > Viridiplantae > Streptophyta > Magnoliopsida > Poales > Poaceae > Triticum > Triticum aestivum. The sequence goes on from NC_057814.1 coordinate 547,230,842, forward strand.
CCCTTGATTTGATTTGCACAATCATGGGCCGGGGTCCATTTCGGGCTGCTGCCGGCCCGTGAGCTGTTCGGCACGTTTCAGGCCCAACCTACTTCTCAGCCTCCTAAAAGCCCATTGAGTTTTCTTGCGAAAAGAGGGCCGGGGGTTACTCGGCCTATTAAAGGCCCGAATCTACTAGTGGGCCAGTTTGACGGGGCCCATGATGCGGATCATACATCGTGATTGCATGACGGCCCGATTATGTACCGTAATTTTACGGTTTGGCCGGTTTACTGTGAAGACAGGATATATATACAGTAAAATAACTGCAGCATCGTGAATAAGAAAAAACCTAGACTATACAATAAAGAAATTACGGCATATTACATCCACTGGGCATCAAAGTTCGCCACTATGATAATAAAGCACAAGCAGACAGCATATTACATACACTGGGCATCAAAGATTGCCACCAGTGCAAATAAACACGCCGACAAAATAATATACAAAACCGACAGCACTTCAATAGAGTTCAAGAAAGGTTAGCCCTGCTGGCGAGCTGCAGCGCAAGCACCTGATCAAGATGATGAGACTGCGCTTGTTCAACACTTATATCTTCCTCACTCTGAAAGATAAACAAGCAGACAGATGACAGGTTTTGCACATAAAAGTATCAGTGTTGACAATTCATCACATTACTTACTGACGAATAAAGTGACACAGTTTAAAATTGCATTAACACAATATGGTATTGTTCAGGTCAAGACATGGCAGGAAATGACATTGTGAAGGAGTGGCAGCTTCACGACACCACTGGATTACAGATCAAGAACTCATAAGTATCAATGGTTAGTGTGCTGTTAATTTATCCCATTTCAGAATGGCAAATAAAGAGACGGTTTAAATAATAGTAGAATGATATGGCATTGTTCATAGTTAAGACATTGCAGAATATGACATTGTGCTCTAGTGGGTAGGTTCACCACACCACTGGATTACGGATGAAGAACAAAAGCATACATGCAGTGCAAAAGAAGATCACTTGCTCTGTATAGTTTAATTTACATGGTATGAAGAAGGAACTTGGTTGTACAACTAAAAACTTAAATTGAGAAGGACAAACTTTTGTTTATGAACTACATAATAAACTTTAAACATGCAATTTGATGCAAACACCAAAAATAAACAGTTGTTGCAGTCATGCCTAACCAAATATACACAACAAAGTTTGAAGGCTTGATGAGGACAAACTTACATTACTGGTGAAGACAGGCTCTATAAAGCCCTTGTCCATGCTGATGGGGGGCAATTCAAGAAGTTTAACACATAATCTTCTTCATAATCATTGCCTTTATTCTACATTTTGTTAAGAGTAAATATAGATGTGATAATATACGAAAAATGGAGAATATTTAAGATAAGATGAAGAGTGATGCTACATAACCAAGTAGCTATAAATGTATGTGCAGCGATACAGGCAAAAGGTACAGCCAAGAGCAATGCACAACTAAACTTCTTCAGTACCAACCTTATGGTAAGAGTAAATATAGATCTGATGTGTAGAAAATGGAGGGCAAAGGAAAATAAGATGCAGAGTGATGGTACATGAACAACTACCTGTCAATATAAGTACACTGATAAAGGACAGCATGTACTTACAAGAACAATGCAGAGCTAAAAAATTCATTGGCATTGGATATATTCTACACTAATGTAACCATTCATACAGATCAGATAATTTGGAGTGAACAATTGATAAGCAAGCTATCATGCATACTGCTGTCACATAATGAACCAGGTATGTATGCAAGTACAGTGATACAGGACAATAGGTACTAACAAGAGCAAAGCAGTGGGCAGCATATTTGCGATATCCTGTCGTTCTTTTCAAACCGGAATTCTTCTTCGAGCAGATTTCCTGCAAAAAAGATCCGTAAGGCACATGCGGAAAAGTAGAAGTTCAAATTGTCATGTGATTTCATAGACAATACCTCATCCTAGGAACGAGACCAGTGCATAACAAGGTTTTTCCATTCAATGTCTTCTAAATTTAGCACAGGAGACTTCACCGGAAATTCGTTTATAGACTTGCCATCAAAGTGTGATTTCCTCAGGTAACACCGATACTGCTGCAATGCTTCCTTGAAAAGCACAAGAAAGCTTTGCTCGTCATGACTATCCAGATTGACCCTCGCCTAGTTACAACAATGTAATGTAAATCATTGATGTGTTCGATCAGCGGAAAACAGGAAAATAATAACCATGAATAATAGCACTTACACGTAAGTTGGACAGGAAGATGTGAAAATGGTGTTTGTCTTCACTACAATCTTCCCATGATGGGAATATATGCACGTAGTCCCTAACAACATTGAAAGCATTGTCTTTTAAACTGGGAATAAATGGAATGGGGTTCCAATCTGCAGGAATCGGCCATCTCTGCAGTTGGGATAGGTCTTCAGCCGGTGGACTTGCTGTACTTTTTGCTGGAGTGGGATTTTTCTGTGGTACGGCTGGTGCTATGGCAAATGAAATCGGTAATACCTTTTGCTGGAGTGCAGGTCCTGTGTGGTGGGGCTAGTGGTGTGGCCAGTGAAGTATGGGTACAGTCTGCTGGAGTCGGTCCTACGTTTTGTGTCACTGGTTGTACAGCCAATATAAGTGGGGCGCTGTCTGATTTCCCCGGCACCACCACGTTTTTCAAGGACTTTGCTGGTGCTCCTTCAGGTTCGGCAATCACCCTCTTCCTTTTTGATGTATGATGCACAAGAACAGCATTTGAGTGGAAAAACATGGTATGATGACAGATGGAATATGTATTGATAATGGATGGGCATGGCATCTTGAGTTATATGATGAGTAAACTAAGCAGATGGCGGTGCAACAAAGTAGAAGAAATGCAAGACAACATATGCAAGATACACGCAATCAATAAAACCTTGCCAAATTAGAACAGGCACCTTGATGGGTGAACAGGACAGGCCATCTGCCTTTGACTCCTCGAGGTTAGAATAGTCATTAGGATGATATTCTGAACAAGAATCAACAGGTGGGGAGCGTATGAGTTTCATTGCTTCCAGAATGGCACTCAATGCCTTGGTGCCAATTTTGTAAGTCATTGCAGTCTTCCACAATATTCTTCTGATGCGCGGATTCTGATATTCACTGTAATTGCGTATAATATCTGAGAACCATGGAAAGATAAATAGTTGTGAGATTATCTTTGTAATGCAGATGATATTCTAATATAGGGGCGCCCCTGTAAACACTTGTGTGCTATCACTGGATTCTGATGAGAGAGCTCATGTGTGCTGTAATATGGTGCGTGCATTTATATAATCTGGCACAAGTACACAAAAAAATAGGCTCCAGAAGTAAGGATAGCTGGCAGATGATAGGTTCATAATATACTGTATAGAGAGTTTATTGCCAAACCATGATAACAAGAGCACACGGCAACTAGGCAGATCATAGTGTACATAATAGGGGTACACCATAACCATGATATATAAATCGGGAAAGTGGAACTAGCTTGAAAATACGGTGTTGTATTGCCGCTAGTAATTGAAAGCCTATCGATCACGTACGGGCCAGCTCTATCAGCTGTTGACTGCAGATGTCCCTGCGCCCCTTCCTGACAAGGAACATACTGTACGTACTAAATATAGAATAAACAAAGAGGAACATGTTAAATTACAGAAGAGGAAGCATATTCTTGAGGTTCCGCTTCATTGCATACAATGTTGGTTGCCCACTCATGATGAATCACAGCGCCCAAAGAAATGCAATTCCATGCTATCTCTCTATATGTGGCAATTTTGAACAAGAGTCATTAGGATCATATTCTGAACAAGAATCAACAGGTGGGGAGCGTATGAGTTTCATTGCATCCAGAATGGCACTCAATGCCTTGGTGCCAATTTTGTAAGTCATTGCAGTGTTTAGCTTCAAGAGTGGACTACTGCTAGTGTGACACAAAGCAGCTACACAGATCATAGTGTAGATATAATGGGGAAAACCGTAAGCATCAGAGTAAAATCAGCAAAGTGGAACTTGCTGGAATATATGTGCTAGTATTGCCGGTACGGCTAGAAAGGCTTCGGATACCAACTCTCTTCAAGTGAAGGTGCGGTACTGTTAATATCAGTGTTACTCTCAAAGGCGACACAGCTCCCCGCATTTCCTTGCTATTCTTATAGGATTCAAGTGGGCAGGTGACTACAAATCCTATTCCTATGTTTACAAGATCCTACGAATCAAAGAGGCTCAAAGTGTCCATCACAACCGACCGTATAGACCTCCACACTGCAAATATCCCTACTCATCTTCAGTACAAGGAACATACTGTACTACTATCATACTCCCTCCGTTCCAAAATATAAGTCTTGGTAGAGATTTCCACTATGGATCACATACAGATGTATCCAGATACATTTTAGAGTGTAGATTCACTCATTTTGCTCCATATGTAGTCCATGGTGGAATCTATACAAAGACTTGTATTTAGGAACGGAGATAGTACATATTAAAGAAGAACGGAAGAGGAACATGGTAAAGAAGAGTAAGCAGATTTTGGATAATAAAATGTTGGTTGCGCAGTGCCCACACATGATGAACCAGAGCGCATTAAGAATGCAACTCCCAGCTGTCTCTCGACCATTTCAGGCGGTTGGATGAAGATCCTATGTCTCCTAACCCATCTTCTTCCTCGTCTCTGATTCTTCCCATACAGAACACCGCACAGGCCGCCGGCCGGACCACCGCCCCCGCCGCCTGTGTTCCACGGCCACCCCCACCCCAACCCCCACCCGCGTCGAGTTTTCTTCGTTCGGCGAGGCCCCACAACCACCCGAGCCCCTTCGTTCGCACCGGCGAACTCCGGCGAGCTCTGAAAAATCGATTGACCCAATTTTGAAATTTAGTCTACTGTGATTTAACTAGTGTGGAATATAAAAGGGGAAAACCATAAGCATTGGGAGTATATTGTTGAGCGTGCCATGGCGGATCTGAAGGTGCAAACCGGACAAAGGCAACTTCGCAACCAAGACAAGAAATCAGAGTAAAGCAGTGGCGATCTATTTTCTTGCTGCGATAAATAAGTTGAGCAGATACGAAAGAGTACCGCCTCTGGTGCGGCGCCGTGTACGCATCTGCTGAGAATTTGATGGTGCTGGTAGCGATGGCTGTGGCGGCGTGGAAGCAGATCTAGGAGGGTAGACGGGGGCGGCGGGGCGCGGTGGACGAGACGGTCGTAGGAGCGGCGCCGGCAAGGTGGACGACGGCGGGGATGAAGCGAGAGGACGGGATGCAAGGATCCCGGTCCGAAGCCGTGGATGAGAGAGGTCGATCTCTTGTAATGGACGGCGACGTCGGGGTATCAGCTCCGGCATGGTGGAGGAGGACGGCGGTGGATGGGGTGGCGGACGGAGGAGGGTGGGGTGGAGAGGGTGTTTTGGCGCCCATGGAGTACGAATGGGGAAAAGGGAGGTAGAGAGGAAGGGGGGGACCATGTATTCAGGGCGCGCTTGTCTCAAATGCGAGGAAATTTACAAACTTAGCCCCCGTTTCAAATTTCTACTACATCACAGCAACATTAGTCGGTTGGGGATAGGACGGTAATCTCGCATACACCGAATATTTGCCGACGAGAGTTTGTTTTTGGCGCCCACCGTGTATGAATATGAATCTGGGAGGGAGTCGATTTCGGCCGAGGACACACTGTGTTTTGGCGCCCACCGTGTATGAATCCGGGTGAGAGGCGGTTACGTCACATTTGGGTGAAACTACAAACCTACCCCTATCGAAACCTATAGAAATCCAGCAGATAGGCTTTGCGTGGCAGAGATAGGCAGTAGTAGTAATTTCCATCTCGCAGATTTGGGTTTCGGGCGGTTACTGCGACTTTCCCCGCTTCCTTCAAATTTTGCAGAGTGCACGTTTACCGTGCCAACTCAATTCGAATCCAGTTTGTATTCTATTTTTTTCGGGCAGGATCCATTTTCAATTGGAATTACATTCTATATACATCATTTTTTATATATACTTTCAAAAGCACAACAAAAATTCTGCTCCTTTATATGTATAATATGATTTACAAATACAACGATCTCAAAATCTTAAGGTTGAATTCGAAAAAATTTAACCAAATTATGTTCTACTAAAATGTATGGATCAGTAATATCTACATATTAAATAACATAGATGTGCGTGAATTCATATGAGTATGCATGTTTGATAGATCAATTTTGGTTCGAGTATGGATTACATGTATCATCATCTCGAATTCAAATATTTGAATCCCTTTTTTGTTCACTCCTTTCACGCCCATCTCTCTCGCATGCATGCTCCTTCAGGTAGCTATCACTCTCTTTTCTCCAGCTCACCCGCACGCTCACTTCATGTTTCTCCTATCCTCGCAAACATGGTCTCTCGACGTCTCCCTTGAGAAGTGTCACACTCTCCCTATCATTATACATTACACGGTTTTCATTATCTCTCACGTCTCTACTGTTCTCTAGTATCACTCGGTACCTAAGCTTTCTTTTTCACCGCCACACACACAGTATCCACTCATCTTTCACTTTGTCTTTCTCTCTATGGGATTCTCTCACACACCCTATATGTCTCTACATATGACTCATACCACTAAAATTACTTTCTCCTCTCTCTCTCCTGTAGACACAATATTTGTTGTGGTCTCCTTTTTCGTCTCCATCCCAGACTGACATTATTCAATTGTTTGCCGATCAGACAACCCCTGACTACCGTCTCCTCTCTCTCTCTCACAGACACACACACAACTCCTGCTTCCACTCCCCTTCCCGACTACCGTCTCTCTCTCTCACACACAAAACTCTCGCTTTCGCACCCCGACTCGTATTTCTCTCACAAACATTTATCGACTAGCTAGCCTCTAGATAGGTTTATACACCCGCACACCCGTGCTTCCACTATCGCATACATGTCTCTCTCCCGCTCCTTGTATCCACTGGCGGAGGAGCCCAGTGGGCAAGGTGTGGCGGCCGCCACACCTTGATTCGGCACCAATTCTTTTTATACATAAGCATACACTTTTTCTTCATGAGAATACCTAAGCATATACTGCTTGTTTGTTTTAGATCACACTAGATCGATTCACCCAAGCAAAGCTAGACGGAAGCACACAAGTTAGATCAGAAGCAGATAAGCAGGCAACTTGATTGATGTGCTGCATAGCACATGCACATCTCACCCTGTAGACGTACGTGAACCAGCCCGCTTCAGCTGCACAATGATCGGATCGATTCTCTCGGCGGCTTGCCCTTACAACATCTACAACCAGACCTATCAAACCCGCCTCATACGCCCGGGCAAGCCGCCCGGGCAAGCCGCCCGGGCACTGCTCGATCATGATTTTTTGACCCGGACGGGCTCCTCAAACAACCCTCAAACACCTGGGCTAACCGGCACCCCCCATATCCAACCCAAATATGGGGCAGATATGGGGCGCCCGGGCACTCCCGCCACGTCGGACCCGACCACCCGACCCTACCCCAAAATGCACCAAATCCACCCCGAAGACCATGCCAGATCCATTTGCTATCTCCTCTCTTCTTCCTCCTCCGCGCCGTCTGTCTCGCGCTCCCACGCCGCGCCCGCTCCGCAGGCGTTCTCAGGCTCTCCGCCGCCAGCTCCGGAAGAGCGCTCATGTCCTTGCCGTGGGGGACGTCGTCGCCGGACTGGACACCACCGTGGTACGTCCGGCAACTTCCGGCTCCTTAAGCTGACAGTTCGCCACATCTTAATTTTTTTTCGTCCTCCGCCTCTGCTTGTATCTATGTAGATTTTTCTTCCCTTCTTGAGACACGCCCTCTCGATCGTGCACACACACACTATCGCCTCATTTTAAGCTGATACCTATTGCACACACACACCTTGTGTCTTTGTCACACATGCACTCCGTCCTCCTCCACTCCCCCTCTCTCACACACACACATGAGCTTTTTGCAACAACTAGCAAGATGCCCATGTGTTGCACGGAACATCAAGATGCATTTGTATTAGTAGTTTATCTTGTGGGGGAAAAGGATGAACGAGGGAAGGCCTTATTTGCAAATGTGGAGAGGGGTGTGGGTATCTTTTTGCAAAATTGCCATAGTTTCCTTCCTATCCGTCAGATATAGATCGGACGGCCTATATTGCAGGATGGCAGGCACACGATCATCACCAACAATGCTTTTTATAAGAGTAGGGATAAAAAATAGAGTTGGTGATGATGGTGGGCCTGCCATCCTGCAATGTAGGTCGTCCGATTTATATCTGACGGATAGGAAGGAAAATATGGCAATTTACCCGCACTCTTCACCACATTTGCAGATAAGGCCTTCCCTCGTTCATCCTTTTCTCCCGCAAGATCTTGATGTTCCGTGCAAAGAACGGGCATCTTGCTAGTAAGAGTAGATACTAGACATATACCACTTCTCGAATCTTGAAACCAACAACATTCCTCCCTTATCTCATCAAAACCGCCAAAGGAATATATTTTGAGTGAAACATAACATATTTTTAGTGATATACGTATTTCAAAACTAGACTTTTTTCTATCAAATCGGTGAATATGTATTAATCTACTTTGATCGTGTGGCAACGCATTGGCACATTGCTAGTAGTTATTATAATTTTTTGGACACTAGACAAACGGTGGAGTACATATACGAAGAGAAGAGGCGCACTCACGCAGTCGGCCTCTCGCTGTCTCGCACACATGAGTGTTACGTAAAGGCGACGTTAACGAATAAACCCTAAAACCCTAGGTGCACGATTGTTGCATTCGCGGGTACCGGGTACGTGGTGGGGCACCTTTGTAGGAATAGTCAGCTCGCGTGATAATTTGATCCGTAGGAGTTGATGGTCGGGACCACAGGTGAACGACTTGGAGCGCGGTGGCTCGCCAGTTGCCACAGATTGAGTAGCCATGTTTAAAATATCGTTTTTAGCGGGGTTAAGAGTTCTGATTTTCAATGGCGCGTTATAAGTACTAACTAGTTTTTAGAACGATTGGTATGGAGCGAAAATGGAATTCATAGTACTACGTACCTCCTTGGCGTATGGTTGTATGGGTTTATGTTGCGAGATGTTGAACCTGGTAGTTCTAGGGCAAATACTATGGTTTAGATTTAGATGCTGGTTTTTAGTAATGAAAATCGGAAGGGGAAACCCTTCTTTGATTAAAAAAAAACTACTACCTCCATTCTGGTTTACTAGTCCCCATCGTACTTTGGGTCAAAGTTTGTCCATGAATTTTACTTGTAAAATGTGAATGGAAACGAGATTTTGTTATACCCAAACAAAAAAGGACTGGAGGGAGTGATTGCTCTGACACGGACGCGACCTCTCATAGCGCAGGCATTGAACCGGCGCGCCGGCCAAGAGGGCCGCACTCGCTGCAGGCCCGGCTGAGCACGCCTCCTCGCCGCGTGCAACCAGCTTAAGACTGCCCCGCCTGCCTTCATTGAATCCGCGCATGTGCCGGCAACACGTCCTTCTGCGAGCCAGCAGGCATTTTAGAACACACAAAATGACTAAAATAAAATTAATTTATGCATGGTCTTGACTTGTTGTGCTCGCACTGGTAGTAGGAACTAGTAGAGGTTTTTCTTTATTTATAACTCTCCTCACATTTTTTTGGCTTTGAAGTGAATCATGGTTGTGGACATTATGTATGAATGTGCAGATATCTGTGAACATGAGTTTGATGTGGAAGTTGAACTTGGAATGTCGGGCTTGCGCGTGAACTATACCATGTCCAATGCTTCGTCTGTTATTGTTTGGAAAGTAATGGCTGTTATTACATGACCCAAAAAAAAACATTTTGTGCCACATCAGTAGATGCACGGACATCACAACAGGCATGCTGACTGGATAAACATTTGAACCTAGCTATTATGAAGGAAATTTTTTATTGACAACAGTTTTAGATAGCAGGAGACGCCTAGCCTGCTCTGCCTCTGCTAGCTTATTTCTAGCTTCTTCCATCTCTTCTTTGGCTTGGGTGAAGAGAGCATCTGATTGATCTTTTCGCTTCTTCAGGAACTCAGCAACATTCTCAAGGGCCGATGCATGCTTTCTTTCAGCCTTTACTAATGCCACGAGGACACGAACAGCTGATGACTCCACCTGGCTTGTGTGTAATCCAGCATCATCTGGGAATTTGCACCTTGTGTCTAATCCAGCATCATTAGGGAACGGGCACCTTGTGTGTAATCCAGCCTCATTTTGGAAACATGATCTCGAGGTTGACCATACTTCCCTCCTCGCAGGAACTGCATCCTGACATGACATTACTTCTTTTTTAGATCAATACTCAGAGCAATCTAGATCCATTTAGTAGAAGGCAGATAAACAGAACTCGGAGAAGTGAATTCAAAAGGAAAAAAATTATAAAAACAGACTACAAGGTGAGAACACCCACTTCCTACATCAAGCTAAAAACGAAAGAATTAGGATGATTAAGACTCTTCTTATTACACATCGAAGAACACCACGTTTAAGAGAAACAGAAACTACAACATATACACATCAAAGAACACGAGGCTAAACGAAAGTAATTGAAAGGGTGTTACTTACCAAAGCTCGTTTTACAGGTTCGGTGCAGCTCCTCTTTAACTTGCCACGCTCCTTGAAGATCTCCCGAATATCCTGTGTTTGGTCTTCATTGCTCCTCTGCATGTTCGCACTCGTGGTTTTAAAATCTCAACATGGCAAAAAAATATACTACTAGTAATACTCGCGCATCTTGTGGGCAACATTAAAGCACTCGTCTGCCATGTTAGAGCATCTCCAACAGAATCGCAACGCACGGCGCTTTAAAAAAGCATTTACAGTGCTGAGATCGAGAAGTAGATACTAGAGAGTAGAGGATAGTTCTCAGCATAGATAGATAAAAAAAGACAATTCAACTACTCCTCGTCGTCCGACTCCTCCTCGGTGATGTCCTCCTCCGACGTCTGACTGTAGGCGTGAAGATACCGATCATCGTCGGATTCCCAGGGCGACGCTGCTCCTAGCCTCATGTTGAATTGAGCGTCCGCTTTTCGCCTACGCTTGTCCTCGCGATAGGCGGCTCGCTCCGCCCTCCTCTTATCCCTCTCCGCCCTCCTTTGCGCGTAGAACTCGCGCTCGTTGATGATCTCCTGCGGAAAGTGTTGGCGCCACAACGCCATGGCTTCCTCGTCCATCTCGGCGATGCCGAGACGGTGCTCCCGCCTCCAGTTGTCGTGACGATCCTCGTCGGTGCTAAGCCGCGGCAGAGGCGTGAGCTCCTGCGCCCGCTCCCGCGTCGGCACGTTGGGGAAGTTCAATGTTCTATGAGGCCACCGGAGGCGCCACGCCGCCGCGTCGTACGCGCGGGCGGCCTCGTTGGCGGTGTCGAAATTGCCGAGGCCGAGGCGCATCCCGCGGAACCGGATCTCAGCGAAGAAGCCGCCGGAGGGGCGCGCGCGGACGCCGCGGTATCCCCAAGTTTCCCGGCGACGCGGCGGCATGGTGGCGCGGCGGTGGCGAGGCGAAAAAGAGCGGGGAGAGAGCGGTGGCAAGGCACAGAGCGGTGGGAGGGCGTTGGATTTTATAAAGCGCGCCGGACGCCATGCGCCAAAACTAGCGCACGCCCGACCGCTTTTTCCCCCGCGCGCGCGATCCTTTCCCGACGTCCCTGCTATCTCTACTCTCTTCTCTACTGTTATATTTATTTTATATTTAATATTTAATATTTATCTCTACTTCCTTTACTGTCTACTTTTTTTTCTCTATACTTTTTTTCTTGCAATATAGGTCGTCCGATTTATATCTGACAGATAGGAAGGAAACAAATGGGAATTTTGCAAAAAGATACCCATACCCCTCTCCAGATTTGCAAATAAGGCCTTCCCTCGTTCATCCTTTTCTCCCACAAGATAAACTACTCATACAAATGCATCTTGATGCGTGCAACGCATGGGCATCTTGCTAGTTCTAAAAACCTTTCCATCATTTGCCACACTACTGGTTGCAGATGAAAAACCTACCCAAGCATAGCGCGATACAGGAGCGACGCACAATTACAAGCTGATATTCTGTTGGATAATGGAGGCTATAACCAATTACTTTTACGGGAACAATAGCACACAGGAAATTTGAAGGGTAGGTATGAACAAAATTGGAACTGCACATGTACGCTAAGTGATTCAATACACACATTACCAATCGAGGAGGAGAACGATGGTCGTGGCGGCCTCTGTGAGTCATGGTCGGCAACGGGAGTCAGTTCATTGTCCACGACGGTGGTACTTCTGCGTTTGGCGTCGGCTTCTGGGAAGCAGATCCGAGACCGTGGAAGACGATGCCGGGGAAGAGGCTCCGTGTACGACGATGACGGTGGACCGGCTCCAGTGCGGCGTACGAGGTCGTCGATGAGGCAGATGCGCTGCGGTGGACGAGTGCGCCGATGTAAAGGGGAGGAGCACGAAGGCTGCGGTGCCGTGGAGAAGTCTATTTTGCGGTGGGGATAGAAAATGGGGAGTATTCAGGTGTACTACTCTGGGTGCCGGGATGGGGTTGGCTGGGTAGGGTGAACCTGAAGTTACGAAAACAGCCCCCTACCAAGCGCCATCCGTAGGCCTGTTCCGAAGGCTATGATGGTAACTTCCCACTTCTCGAATCAGGGTCGCAGGAGATTTTCCCGCCGACCTCAAAATTTTGTGACACTGGACTCCCCGTGTGGCGTGTTGAGTGATTCGGCTAAGCAACTAGCGAGTAGTAGTAGTAAACTCTGCATATTAGGTTTACCGAAGTCAAACTTCCTAAAGTTTGACCAAGTTTATAGAAAAATATAAACATTTACCATAAAAAATATGTATGATGTGAAAGTACATTCAATAATGAATCTAATGGTATTTATTTGTTATTGTATATGTTAATGGTTTTTGTTATAAGCTTTCTGAGAGTTTACAAAACTTGACTTTGACCAATGCTAATACGCGGACTTAAATAAAAACGGAGGGAGTACACATTTGTTTTCTTAGTTTGTAGTGAACTAATCATTTGTTGAAATTGTGAAATAAATATATTAGGCTATTGACTTCGAATGTAATGGCCTATACAATTTAATAGTTACAATTGTCGAATCCCAAGATGTATACAAGGTCTATAGTACTTCACAACATGCTCAAACTCACATAATCCCAGTCAAATGAGAATCTAAATGCATTTCATAGTTATTACTTTGTAGGATGCAACAAAAACAACCATAACTCTACATCAGCCATTATAGAAGCAACATTTTGACATATCCCAATGTGTGAATGAAACGTGCGGAGAGAGCTTTTGAAGATGGAGCAGATAGGGCGGGAAAGATTGTATGTATGTGGACGAGAGAGTAGGAGACAAACCTAATGAGACAGAGAGAGATAGAGATAGAGAGAGAAAGAGAGAGGAAGAAGTTAGGTATGTGAGAAAGATGGAGACATGTAATATACGTGAGATGCGTGTGCATCCGGATTCTGTATACGTGGAAGGAGAAGAGACAACATGTTTGATGAGAGAGCTGGAAAAACATGGACGAGAGGGGAAGGATCTCGTGGGTTGATGGATTGACAATTTTGTGCGGGGGAGAGAGGGATTGGTAATTTTGTGCAAGAGAGAGAGAGAGGGTGGGGGAAGGAGTCAGTCAGTGGTCGTCACATCACCCTGCTTCCAAATGACCCCGCATTCTCTAGCGCGGTGTGGTCGCCGTCTTCGATATGCTCGATGCCCTCTTTGAAGATTGAGGTGTTGTGCATGTTGGGGGTGCAAAGAAGCACAAGCGAGAGTGGTCGCCGTATAACCTTGGATGGGGATGAATTGTGTGCGGGGGAGGGTGTGTGTGTGTTGTGCTCTGTGTGTGTGTGTGTGTGTGTGTGTGTGTGTGTGTGTGTGATATTGAGAGAAAACAAACCTAAGGAGAGAAATGGGTATTCACGAAGAGATTGTGCGGGCCTTGAGGTGGGCAGGGGCCGGGTGAGGGTGTCAAAATGTGCGCGTTGATGCATGTGTTGCATGCGATCGTGCGAGGGACGGATGAATCGAGAGAGATGGTTGTTGTGTTACGGATGCTCCTCTCTCTCTGTCTCTCTGTCTCTCTCTCTCACACACACACACAAGTAAACTAGAAGACCGTTCTCTCATGTATACACAACATATCGGCATCTGTCTATGTCTCACTCATGCATGATCATTTGCACATTCACACCTCTCTATGTCTGTATCACACGCACACCGTCTCCACATTGCCCTTCCGCCACAACACACATATGGACACATACACACGTTCTCTCTCAGTCACACACACAAAATCAGTATTAAAAAAAACTAGGGCGCACCTAAAACGTCCAAATCCAAATAAACACAAACTGGAGCTAAATTCAAATATATGGAAATATGCAGCGTCAAGAACTTTCCCAGGAAAAAAAGTTGAGTAATATTCGAGGATTGTTTTCACACACACAAAAAGGTTCGGTGGATGTCCTTCGAGCGCGACACGGTGACGCACCGTTCGATCGACCGCGCGGCCGCGGTTCACGCGCTTGCACAGGATTCCGTATCGTGGCTGTGGTACTAACTAATAAAAGCGCTGCCTAAGTCTAATGTTTACGTGTACTAGTACGATTTTCTTTTAAGTTTGACCAACCTTATATAAAACTAAAGTAAGCTCCCACACGCGCACTCATCAATATGCCGCCGCCGCCGTTGCGCATGCCGGCGCCCGCCTGCTCCGGCCAACAATTTCTCGCCCATCACCGCCGTGTCGCCGCCATCCCTGTGCCATGAAGCCGAAGGCTCGCCCGCTCACGTCGTCTGCAGTCCCTCCTCGCGATGCCGCCGCGCTGCCAAGCACGCGAGTAGCTGGTGGAGCCGCGTCTATGCACGCAGCGTACGAAGAGGAGGACGAGCGCGTGCTCCAGCACGCCGGCGAGGAGGAACTAGCGTGTCATTTGTCGTCTCCGCCCGCGTGGAGGAGGCGCGCATGGTGGCTGTCGCGGCGGAAGCCGGTCGCGCGCGCGTCGAGCCCGCAAACCTGGTGCGGACGCGGAATCTACCTTCGAGACCTTGAATGCCACGTGGATCCTGCAATCTGATGGAGCAATTTGGGTCAGTCGACTCATGTGAGCCATTTGATGCAACATGGATGGCTAGAAGGGCTTCTTCCACCTCTTCTACCGTCTTCTTCCTTCGCTCCGTCGAACTTCTTTCACAAATTGACTGACCCAAATTATACTACTAGTACGAACGTAATAAGTAAAGTAGGAACACGAAGATACAAGCAGTAGTACCAACTGCAAGAAGAACAGTAGTAAGACATAGTACTAGTACTACTGTACGTACTAAAGAGTTCAAATAACGAGAAAGAACATAAACATAGTTCTGCTGGGGCCTCAGCACAACACACCCTTGAAAATAAACTAAGCAACTAGTCCTCTTGACACTGCAGTAGAACCAGCATGAGCGACGGCACTGCCACCTACTCGGAGTCTGAGTCCACGTCCTCGACTTCGTCCTCATCCCTCTTCCTCTTCCTCTTCGCCGACGCTTCTTTGCTTGAACCGGACACTGGGCTCTGCTTCTTCATCCAACCCTTGTAGATATTTAAACAAAGGTAGGCATCCATTGCTGCGTACAGGATGTGATCTTCATCTAATGTCTTCGACTCCCATGCATGATGAAACTCGTGATGAGGTTTCTTCAGTTTAGCGTATGAAGGATCAATCATGGCTGCTGCCAGGGTCAGCATTGAAGGTTGAGAGGAGGACACCAGGCTTGCCTTCTAGAGATCGAAGGGCTGGCCTACAACGAGACCTATCCGACGCAGGACATCCCTGTCGTTCTTAAAGCCTACAGTAACAATTTCACTCTTTTGTCCTTGAGGAAGTTCTTAAAATCCTGGCACTCAACGTCGGCATGGCATATATGGTAGACCAAGCAAACGTTATGTACGCAAACCTGGATCACGGCGGGCTTCTTCCTCTCTTCGTCCTTTAGATCCTTCTCTCGTCCCAGGATTGTGGTGTACTCAACATCTAGCCCAGCGACCCACTCATCCGTTGAACTGTTGAACATGCGTAGGAAGCGAGCAAGCCATGCTTTCACCGTCGTGGATCCACATGTGTAGATGACGATGAACTGATCGCCGGTGATGGCTCTAACCTGGTATTCAGCGGTGACCATGGAGATTTGGGAGGCCATGGATTTTGGAGGAGGGTTAGGAGAAGTTGAACTATTGTACCCCGCAAAAAACTGGGAGCAAACTAATGTGAAAGGACGGGACGACTGGGAGCGAACTGTTGTAAGGTAGAAGACGGGGACGAGTAGGGCGTGCGAACGGCGTGGGGTTGCTGGCTTGCCCGGTGGATAAACGGCTGCAAGGCCCCAAAGAGTTCTCGAGAACTATGCGGGACCCACTAGATGTCATGTCTACTAGACCCATATCGTAGGCCTGACGGTATAGCTTCTGCCTGTTCGCACGCCATGCCGGCGCGTGGATGTAACTTCACTTAATTCCGTCAACCGTCGCGCCTCCCACGACCTTCGCCTCCTTCGCGTGGTCGCGCCCTTTGAGACTTCGACCGGCTATAAATGAGCAATTTTTTTGCCTACTCCGCATGCATGATAATCCCTCTGGTCCCTTTTACTCCCTTCAACCGTTTGCAAAGTGTTTGACCAAATTTATACTTTTTTTTGAACACCACCTTATATTAATTAACCAGCCACACCAGTACACTCATTCGATACAATATTCACCACACAGGGCGGTACGTTATTTACAAGAATACCATCTAATCTATTGTCAAAGCTATACTTAGCGATTAAGTGTGCCATCTTATAAGTGTACATTTTTCTATAAGTCTGGTAAAAGTAGAGGTACATTGACTTCAGACAAAACTTAAATGCACAATGCAGACTAGTTCCTCCGTCCAGGTGCGTGCCATGTCCTATCTTGTCATCACAACAAGGTTAGCTATTAGAGTACCACTACCTCCCTTCTAGTTTAAAGGGCTCGATTCAAAAATTTCACCTACTCTTAGAAAGATAGTAGAGGCGGTGGGATAGTTTTTGAAGTCTGCAAAAGTACTCAACTAATGTTGTCGTTCTTCACAAAAAAAATGTGTTTACCAATGCATGCATGAACACTAGTTACTCTAACCCCCCTCTCTTCTTTAATTCTTTGCCACATCAGCATGTTTGCTATTCCCGTGTGCATGATACCAGCTAAGATACCACCATTATGGCCAGCCTTAATCATCGCATGCAATAATTTAGTGCACCTTGAAATATGAACATGTGTGGGGCGTGTATGTTTTTAATGACTTGAGACTGTACCTAGCCCGACATGCAAGATGACTTATTATGCACCGTTCCCCATACCTGCAGGAAGCCCGTTCGTCTCCAAATCTTTTCCTCTCCATGTGTGGAAACAATATATGCCTGCCAAACTCTCCTTCTCCCTCCGGCGGTCCCACCACTCCACCCCGTGTGAAAAAATCTGCAAGCATGACTCTCCTCCCCCCACGCTCATCCAATCCGTTGTGACCAGCAATATTTCCATCCCTTCCCTCCCCCGTAATTTACTCCAACAAATATGCCCACGTAGCTGTTACTTAACTGCAGGTGCATTGGGTCACTGACATGTGAGCCCAACAGGGGTCTGGCCCACATGTGAGTGACACAACTGGACCTGCAGTTAAGTCAGTGCAGCTCAGTCCATATCTTACGTAGGTGTGCCATTGCTCGCTATAAATACTGCGCCTCCCACGACATCGCTATCTCCTCCCCCTCACGTTCACTTTCATCGCTATCTCCTCCCCCTCCCTCTCACGTCGACCACCATGGCATCGCCCCTCCCAAGCCCTAGGAGCCCCTCGCTGCACCGCACGGACGGTCACGCGTCGCCGTTCCGTTCCTCGTCGCCACTAGTCGAGGAGGACGCGTCGGTGTTCCGTTCCTCGCCACTACGCGACGCGTCGCCGTTCCTTGCCGCCGCTAGTCGAGGAGGACGCGTCGGTGTTCCGCTCCTCGCTGCGACGCGACGTGTCGCCGTTCCGTTCCTCGCCGCCACTAGTTGAGGAGGACGCGTCGGCGTTCCGCTCCTCGCCGCAACGCATCGAGGTGGACGCGTCGGCGTTCCCAATCTCGCCATCACGCGCGTCGGAGGACGCGTCGGCTCCCCGCTACGAGGAGAACGCCGCGCCGCCCGCCGAGCCCCCCAGCCTTGAGGAGCTTTGGAAAGAAATGGATGTTGCCTTGTGGGAGGCTTTGCCTCCAGCAGAGCGTGCCAAAATAGAGGCGGAGAAGAAGGCCGAGGAAGAGAAGCGCACCGCGGAACAAGCTGCCTGGGAGGCCTATGTCGCATTCGAGAGAGTCAGGCAATTGGCTCTTTGGCAGAAGGCTCGTGCGAGGGCCGTGAGGGTGGCGGAGGACGCCCGTGCCGACGCCCTGAGTGCAGTCGGGCCCAAGCACCTCATCTACGCTTGGCGGTACGTGGACCGGGTGCACACTTCCAGCGAGGAGGAGTACCTGTTGGCGCCGGATCACCACACCGGTGAGATCGCGCTCGCCCGCCGGCAAGCCGCCAATCAGCACCTCGCGAGTTGCGAGGCTGAGGAAGAGGCGTTGTGTCGGCGCGCTGGGAAACGGCTGCGCACCAGGGCACTCGTGGCGCGCCGCAAGCGCTCCAGCGAGCGCCGTGGCTTTTAGGAGGAGTATAATTTTTGTTTTGTAAGGCGATCTCATTAGTTTTGGACGCAAATGATAAATCCCGAACGTTCAGGAATTTCTAGCGTCCTTAATTAAGTATGTAAAAGGGAAAGTTTGGAAACCTTGTGTATTCGTACGCATTTTGCAAGTACGTGCATATAGCGCAAACTTTACTATATACTATCGCACTACACGTCTCTCTCGATATATGCTTGCAGACTGTGCTACTCCCTCCGTCTAGGTCAATAAGTCATCTTTGGTTGTACACCGTGACCAAGAAGGAGGGAAGACTTTACACCTAGACGGAGGGAGTACTACTATTACTTATGTACGTGCAAATGCATGTTTTAACATTACGATGCGGTTTTTGTAAAAGTAGAAAAACAACACTAGTCAAGCTTGTGAAACGATTCAATGCAAAACAAATGCAAAAATGCTCGTTTGATTGTTTACTTTTAGCTTTCTTCTCTATGGTTATTGACTTATTTCTCTGTCGTACTTTGTACAGAGTATCTCACTGGTTGGAAAGGCGTGCAAATTCCCAAACCGCTTCCTACACCCTGTATCGATTTTTTTGCCTAACAAGTTGTGTCGTGCAATTGGAATTCCAACTTGAGTACTACTACTAGTAGGAGTACCAGGGGCCAGTTCTTTTAGGCTTCTAGATTAGTAATCCCATAACTACTTACCTCCGTCCTGGTTTATTGGTCCCCATTGTAATCTGTGTCAAATTTTGATCATAAATTTAACTAATGAAATGTTAGTGCATGTCACATGCACTACTCCATCCGTCTAGGTGAGTAAGTCATCTTAGGTTGTGCACCGTGACCAAGGAGGAGGAGAAAATGAGAAACGTTAATGTTTATTTGCTAATTAATAGTATTGCATGCAATGAACTAACCACTGCATGTCGTGTTTGATATCTCAAGTCATTAAAAGCATGCACACTCTTTATCTCTTATTGGTTGATATGTCAAGAAACAAGAAACGAGGTAGAAATTAATGCACCGCGCCTAAGTGTTTTGGGATTATTTGGTTTTCGTAAGATGACTTACACACCTAGACGGAGGGAGTAACATTTTATCAGTTAAATCTTTGATCAAAATTTAGCACAAATTACAATGGTGAGGAATAAACCAGGATGGAGTAGTAGTTAAGAAGCCCAAATAAATGAGTGAGGCGCCTTATTGTTACTCTCCACTGTGACTAGTCTTATGGGAAAAGCTGGGGAAGCCGCCAAAAGAACTGGCCCTAGGAGTAGTAGCTAGGGATCGAGTGTGCGAGATGAACCCGAGAAAGTAAATGCAGAGAGATGAAATGCAAAAAAGACGGAGGGATGTGATGGTTGCTTGTCCGTTTATTTTACCAGGCCACTTATTACTGGGAGTGGTTGGGTTTTGTGATATGACGGCTTTACTGCCGCGCCACGAGCGGGGTGAGAGGTGAGACTCCCGTGCAGCGCCGCCCTCTACACTTATACTACATCGGTCGTGGTTTATTAGTCCCCCATTGAATTTGACTGAAGATTTAACTGACAAAATGTTAGTGCATGTCAACAAAAACTATATCGTTGGATTCGTATTTGAACATAGTTTTGAATGATATAATTTTAGGTGACATGCATCAGCATTTATCGTACTATATATAATGTTAGTTCAATTTTTGGTCGTACTAATCTATAGTAGTAAGGTGCCCGTGCGTTGCACCGAAGAGTGAAATGCATTGATCGGGGAGTTGTTTATTTTGACAAAGGATGTTGGGGTCATCTCATGTGTAACGGGTATCGATAGGTTTCTTCGGATATTATTTCATCTCTAGAGCTCACAAACATCCGGGTGAAATAGATAAAAAGGTATCTTTTGCAAACAAAAGCGCTCAACTGTTCAACCTGCATCCAAAACTTGTGAAGAAATAACACTTATTGTGCTTTGCAAGAAATGATCTTTAAGAATTAGTTTTTGAGTATCGATTGTTATACATGTTGGCTACAGATGACATGGCACTTTCTTATAGTCAACAGTTGGCTATACTATTAAGTAATATTAACCATGCCCTTATACACCTAGACGGAGGGATTAAATCAGGATGACTTGCAAGGGGGCAAAGGAGATGTAAGAAATGGTTCATCGTAAGTCTTTCACCAGTACTGTAGTAAAAATTCATACATGGAAGATTCTAGACTAAACCATAAACGGATACACTTTTATTCATGCGCGATACTCCAATAGAGCAAGATCCTGCATGGAAGTCTCCACATGCTTAGACAGCGGATTACATTGAGCGAAGACTAATGATCAACATTTAACTTGATAATGCGTATGTCCAGGTGAACCTCCTTGGAGTCCCCGTGCACCGCGTCGGCGGGTAAAGGATGCCATGGGTTTTCCAAGTCCACATTGGCGGGATAGTCCCAGCTCCCCAGAGTCCAAGTCCATTCGATGAGGCCGGTGTCGCCGCCCACGTGACCCGGAGGGGTAGTAACACTGACCACGCACCCGTACATCGGCCTCTTGTCAGTGTCAGCGTCAGCGGCATCGCCCCTGACGCACACTACAGAGACGGGGCGGCGGCCTGCGCGGGCCTCGCCGGTGCCCACGATCAAGAGGAAGACGCTGCCGTCCTCCTCCGAGACTAGCAGGCGGCGGTGATCCTCCAGCGACTCCAGCATGGTGAACGGGTAGCACGTCTCGTACTTGAGGTTCTCCGCCAAGGGCCAGCAGTGACCGCTGCACGCATCCGTGAGGTGATGCACCATGTCCGCCGGCGAGCCCCAAAACGGCATCGGACACTCATAGCAGTGAACAAGGGCTCCTTGGAGGCATCGACCAGGCCGTCCATGAAACGGGAGTGGCTGTAGAGGACGTTGCGCCAGTTGAATATATGAGCAAGTTACTACGAGATTTAATCCGAATAAGCACAAAATAAATCATGACGGCTATAACAGAGATGAAACTAATCATGTGGACTAGCATAGTAGTAGGATACAGAGTAGAAACATGAATTCTACCACGATTTCAAACAGGAAGGACAGAAACACATACGGTGCAACGGGAGCAGCACCGTTGGCGTTGAGGTTGTCGCCCATGTCGTTGAGCAAGAGGTTGCCGAGGTCGGGGAAGAAGTCGTCGTCGATGAAGTCGTGGCTGCCAGCAGTCGCGAGAGTGCGCTCCCCAAATTTCAACAGCGCCCGCTGAATGGAGCGCAGGAGGGAGTGGCTGTAGGGGACGTTGCGGCCGCCGAATGGAGCGCAGGAGTAGCACACGGAGCAGTAGATGGTGTCCTTACTAGTACTCCCTAGTCTCTATCTATCTATATCTATATCTACTCTTATAGAAAACCGAGTTGGTGATGATGGTATGCCTGCCATCTTGTAATATAGACCGTCCGATCTATATCTGACGGATAGAAAGCATACTATGACAATTTTACAAAACATACCCGCACCCCTCTCCACATTTACAGATAAGGCCTTGCCTCGTTCATCCTTATCTCCCACAACCTCGTGCTCCTTCCTAAGTCTCTATCTCCACTACTCTTCTTTGTTTTTTATAACAAATCGAGTTGGTGATGATGGTGTGCCGTGCAATGCACGGGCATCTTGCTATTTTTTTGCATATAAGTCCAAACACCACGTAGACACAGTCTTTGAGCACGGTTCGTAGTCGTTCCACGCTCGGGCATTAAAGTTTGTAACTATTTTAGATTAGAATATACTACCCCTCTGGTGCTAGTAGTAGAGCAGAGTCCTACTCTACTACTCTACTCAAGCAAGTTAGGGCATAGTACTGTAGTAGGTACTGTAGGGAGTACCAGTACTATGATCACTCAAGCAAGTTGTCTGGCATCGATATGACCCTATGCTGCTGGTATGTGTCTCGTAAGTCAAGCGGCGTGCTGTAGTCATCATCACCTGTCCACTTCCCACAGCACATATTCGCTTCTCCATCTTTGTCCGCACATAATCTCGTCCAATCTTCCATCCCCGCTAAGGCGCCTCCCCCCTCGTCCGAAACCCAAGCACTAACAATGGCAGAACCGAGCAGCGTCCGCCGAAAGAGTGGCTGGAATTCGCTCCCCACAGAGGTAATCAAGCTCATTGTTTCGCGTGTGGACAATCTCAGTACCATGCCGCTCGCCGCGTGCTCGTCGGGGCTGTACCGTTTACTCAAAGCCCTCAGGCCGGAGCTTTTTAAGCCAGCTCCTTGCTTGCTGATGCCGCCTGATCTTCAGAAATGGCGTGTCACGCAGCATAAAGATCGTAGGGTGGCGAGCATCAACCCCCTTGACTGCGATCCGATCCCGGTCAGCCTCAACTACATTAACGGTATGTACTGGGTCGGCATGAACACGTCTTGGATGGTGCTCGTCGACGGTCGCGGCAGCTAGATGCTCGTGGAGGTCTACACTCGGCGATTGATCCCCCTTCCTTCGATTAACACTGCACTGCTTTGGCATCGCGGCCCAGAATACTCGGAGTCTTATAGTAGCCAACATGATACCAAGTTTGATTTGCTCAAGGTTGTAGTCTGCCAAGTGCCCACAAGATCTGCGAATTATAAAGACTTCAGTCTAATTGCGTTCTTCAACCGCGGTCTCGCCTATCTGACAGGTCACTGCGGTAAGTGGATAAATCTGCACGTCCATCGCAGGATCATACATCCTCCATGGTTCTCTGATGCCATTGAACACAAGGGCTTCATTTACGCTGTCGACTCCTTCTATGGCTGGACGTATTGCTGGCCTACTCCAGTCATCGCTACAAACAGCTGTTTGCAGCAGTATGTTACTTTCCTATGATATCATGATGGCTTGCTTATATTACTGTCAACATTTACTGAAAAATATTCATGCTCATAACATGCTATTCTTAAGATTGACTAAATCAAGAGCCCTTTTTTATTTGACTCCAACTTGATATGACGTTGTAGGCCGCCTGGTGTCCCTACCCTTCCTAATCCCAGAACCTTTCAAAGAAAAGCGGCATGGCAGTTGCAGGTGGTTCCTGGCTCGATCAGACGATGGCGAAAATGATCGTTCGCACGTACCGGACATGTTGTTTCGTGGAATACAATCACAGTCACTGCAAGGTCTTTGAGCAGGATCCCAGCTTCTCCGGGCCTTCAGGAATTTTTGACTGGAGGCTGGTAAGTAGCCTTGGTACACGCTCTCTGTTTGTCAGACTGAATTATCCAATTAACCAGGAGATAACCGATGGCAAGGATCATGATGGCAGCGCGGTTTTGTTCATCAGGCAAAACTGTGTGTACACAGCGTACCATGTGTCTCTGCATGCACCATACCCTGATATGTGTCGCCACGCTCTGCAGCCCAAAGTAGGAGAGAGGGTCGCAAGTATCAGACTTCGACCTGCTGACTGGAGTTTCCCCCGTCAGGCACCCATCTGGTTCAAGCCGTCAGCCAATCTCCACAGCTTAATAAATAGTAACGTCTAACTGAGCTAGTTAGTTAGATGCGTACACTTGGTGTAGTAGGATCTTTATTTAGTTTGATGCATACACTTGTTCTTTTTTGGTAGCCCTTTTGTAATGATGGCTAATGTTTGGTTTGGAAGAGAGAGCTGCGTCTTCACTCTTCTGGCCTGCTTACTGCTTCTGTTGCACCCCCAGCCCTGGTTGCTGCTGCTGCTGTTTCCAATGTACAATCAGTAGTATATTTCGTCTGTTGGTTGAATAAATGTGTTGTTAGAAAGACAAACACAATGTTTTGGAAGTCGTTGCACGGTTCGATCCTTTAGTGCCCCGTACCGTACGTAGCTCATACGGAGTACTATTTTTCGTACGGAACATATTTTTCAGTTGTTGATAACATGCAGCCCACTGATGAAGGCCCAATAGAGAAGCCCATAATTAACTGGAAGGGACGCTCTCACATGAATCCGGCCCAGGTACATGCTCATGGTCCCCTAAACATAAATAAGTAAATAAATAAACAAAGCTAAATGCTCATGCACCAGTTCTTTGGGAAAATAGGTAGCCCAGTATTTCTTTTTGAAGAATACCCAAGCTAGGCCTATTTGTTTTCTCCGAATTACTGGGCTGCGAATCTTTCAAGACGAGGAGGGATGCATTCCGTCCTGGCCAAAGAGTACGGTCAATGTCTGTTAAAAGTAATATCAAAAGGGGTTGAAAATTCCAAAAAAATTACAGCAAATGGGTATTAGTTTCTTTTTTTGTTTTTGTTCTTCACTGATATCTTATACGTATTTCATTGGATTTAACATGACATAGTACTAATTTATTTTTAAATTTGTTTTAGTATGGCTATTAATTTTTGGATTAAGAATATTTCGTTCCCCAGCAAAAATTTGTGAATTTTGAAAATTTCCCACATATTTAGTTAATTTTTTGACCCTGGTACTGACCAGAAAATGGCCAGCAATTCTAAAAATGGAAAACGGGCTGCAATAAATTCCATATGAATTAGAAAATGAGTAAAAATTATAAAAATAATAGCAAATGGGTTGTACACGCCACAGATTTCGAGGCTGACTTGTTTACGCAAGGCTTTGTCAGTGAACACACGATTCTAGCAGCAGTGACTGTTGGATGTCCATCCAACGGCCGACGTGCTTCTTCAATCTCTGATCTTCCTGCTCCAGCCACCTAAACTAGTGCCGGCGGGACTGCCTGCTCCCTCCTCTTGTGGCCCGCTGTGATGCCGCGCAGGCTTCCCCGGCCCACCCTACTCCCTCCGCTGGCCTGGCCGCACGCAATCAACTGCCTCCTTATTACGCGGAAAAAATGATTCCTCCCACTGACATCTGGGGCGCACCGGTTGGGAGGCTGACCTGTGGGCCTACTAAGTTGACGCGTATGCAGGGCTTGTCAACTTAGTCAACAAACAATTCTAGCAGCAGTAACCATTGGATTTGAATCAAACGGTCCTGCTGCTTCTTCAATCGCTGCTCTTCTTGCACCAGCCGCCCAAACCAGCGCCGGGGAGACCGCCTGCTCCTGCCTCCAGTGGCCGGCTGTGCTGCCATTGAGGCCTCATTGCCCCTACTAGTACCACCGCTAGCCAGGCCCTGCGGCGACGGCAGCCTCACACCGCAGCCGAACCAGTGAACCCTCGTACTCCTCTCCGCGTGGGCATCCACTGCCGCGTCTTCCCCGGCTCCGCGTCGTCCCCTTCCTAGGCCTCGCCATCATCCACCGCCTTGGTGCTCTCGGCGCGGCGTGGTCAATGTGGTCAACGACATTCCATCGGAAGAGTACTGTACGTGGAGAGGCTCATAGCTGGGTCCACGGCCACAACCCAGTTTTTTTGTGATTTGCCAAGTAAGTCTCTTTGTCAGGACTGTTGGGCTGCAAATCTTTCAAGACGAGGAGAGCTTTCATTCGGCTGGCCGAGAAAATGGCCCATCAGTAATGAGAAATGGGTTGTACATTTTTAAAACACATCAAACCGGCAATTAGTTTCAAATATCTTTTTTTTCATTTCAAGATTTTAAATTACATTAATTTTTATGCGTGGAGAATTTGTTGGATTTTATATTGATATACATTTATTTTTAAAATCAGTTTGAATGTGAGTCAAAATTTCGGGATTAAAAACAGTTCGGACCGCACCGAAATATGCAAAATTTCGTATAATTTTTTAACCGTGGCCACAATATGGGCTGTAATGCTAACAAAAAGAATATGGGCTAAAAAACCTTAAGAATTAGCAAATGGGCTGTAAATTATTAGAAATAATGGCAGATGGGCTGTATGATGTTTTCCACAGATTTGAGGCTTTCCTAAAAAAAGGTTGACGCACAAGCAGTGACTGTTGGATGGCGTCGTCGTGCTTCTTCAATCTCTGCTCTTCCTGCTCCAGCCGCTCAAACAAGCGCCGGCGGGACTGCCTCCTCCCTCCTCCCCGCGGCCGGCTATGCTGCCGCGCAGGCCTCACCGCCCCACCGTACTCCCATCGCTGGCCTAGCCATCCCTCTACTCACCCACACCTGCTGTTATTCTCCGGCGACGGCAGACGAACCAGTAAACCCTCGTACAGTTGTACTCCCCTCCGCGTGGGAAACAACTGCCGAGTCTTCCCTGCCTCCGTGTCGTTCCCTTCCTAGGCCTCGCCGTCGTCCACCGCCCTGGTGCTCTCGGCGCAGCCTGGTCAACGTGGTCAACGACCGACATGCATCTGAAGTGGACTGTACGTGGAGAGGCCGACAGCTGGGTCCACGGCCGCACGCAAGGAAATGCCTCCTTATTACATGCAAAATAATGATTCCTCCACCTGACATCGGGGACCCACCGAAAGGGCCTCTGTATTTCACGAAAAAAACATTACTGCCGCTGACAGCTCGGACCCACCAGCTATATCTTCGCACGCAAGGAAGTGCCTCCTTATTACGCACAAAAAAATGAATACTCCCCCTGTTAGCTGGGACCCAGTATAGTGGCAGGCTGACTTGTGGGCCTACTAAGTTGACAGGGACGGAGGGCTTTATCAACTTAGTCAATATGCACGATTCTAGCTCCAGTGACCGTCCGATGTCCATCCAACGCCCGTAGTGCTTCTTCAACCTCTGGTCTTCTTGCTCCAGCCGCCCAAACCAGCGCCGGTCGTGCCTCGTGCTCCTGCCTCCCGTGGCCGGCTGCGATGCGGCGGAGGCCTCACCGCCCCCTACTACTCCCACCGCTGGCCAAGCCATCCCTCTACTCACCCACACCCCCTGTTATTCTGCGGCGACGGCAGCCTCACACCGCAGCGAACCAGTGAACCCTCATAGTCCTCTACGCGTGGGCATCCACTGCCGCGTCTTCCCCGGCTCCGCGTCGTCCCCTTCCTAGGCCTCGCCGTCGTCCACCGCCCTGGTGCTCTCGGCGCGGTGTGGTCAACGTGGTCAAGGAACGGCTTCCATCGGACGTGGACTGTACGTGGAGAGGCTAACAGCTAGGTCCACGGTCACAGCAAGGAAGTGCCTCCTTATTACGCGCAAAATAATTATTCCTCCACCTGACAGCAGGGACCCACCGGACGGGCCACCGTATTTCGCGAAAAAATGTTTCCCCCTGAGTGCTGGGACCCACCAGCTACATCTTCGCACGCAAGGAAGTGCGTCCGGGCAAAAAAAAAACGATTCGCCCCTGACTTCTGGGACCCACCAGCTACATCTTCGCAGGCAAGGAAGTGCGTGACATTCGGGACCCACCTTGTCGAAGCGTACGTAGCGTTGTCATTCTGGTCACGAACGTGTACGTACATATATACTGGTCGATGTAGAGGCGCGCACGTGTCGTAGTAGAGGCGCACATGTAGCATATACACGTACGTACAACGACCAGTGTGCAAGAAAGAAAATACGGCCACGTATGTGTACATACGGGCAGGGTCTCGAACGCCTACTCGCGCATACGTACGGCGAGGGCTCGTGTACATGGCTGGGTCGGAACGGAGAAACAACGTCGTCGTCGTGTTCATGGGGAGGCAACGGAATGCGTCGTGTTCATGGGGAGGCAACGGAATGCGTCGTGTTCATCGGGAGGCAACGGAACGCGTGGGAGCCAACCGGCTGGGTTGGAACGGAATGTGTGGTCGTGTTCATCGGGAGGGCTTGGATGGAACAGGCGATGGAAACGAGGCCTGGCGTACCGCACAACGGAGGAAACAGACCTCCTATGTTTGGAACGGGGTCCTGTTGATCGGGAGGGGTCTGGCGTACCGCAAAACGGAGGAAACGGACCTCCTACGGTCGAAACGGGGGTCTTGTTGATCGGGAGGGGTGTGGCGTACCGCAAAACGGAGGAAACGGACCTCCTACGGTCGAAACGGGGGTCCTGTTGATCGGGAGGGGTGTGGCGTACCGCAAAACGGACGAAACGGACTTGTGTTGGAGCGCTACGGTCGAAACGGGGGTCCTGTTCATCGGGAGGGGTGTGGCGTACCGCAAAACGGGACTCCACGGGATACTGTTCATCTCCACCGTCGACCTCCTCCAGCCTCTAGGGGCTACCGTCGACCTCCTCCAGCCTCCACGGGCTCCTGTTCATCCAGCCTCCACCGCGCGCTACTCCACCGGCTACTGTTCATCCACCACTCCACGGGCACCCCTCCACTGTCTACTGTTCATCCAGCCCTCCACACCACGGGGTCCTGTTCAACCACCCCTCCACGGGCGACCCTCCACCATCTACTGTTCATCCAGCCCTCCACACCACGGGGTCCTGTTCATCCAGAGGCAACGCCACCGCTCACTGTTCATCCAAACCCCCCCGCAACGCTCACTGTTCATCCAATCGATCGACTTCAGTTAGCAGCAGTAGCGAAGGAATCGCTCGATCGGGTTCAGTTAACAGCCATCGATCGATCGCTCAGGTTCAGTAACGCGTAGCCTGCAGTGCAATCGCTCGGGTTCAGTTCGAGCCAACGCCTCGCACACACGCGCGTACGTGTACGAGAGAAACGCGCATCGCTCGGCCCCCGACCTCCCACCGTAACCGGGAACTCCCAGAAATTTTCCTCCCCCTCGCTTCTACCACGGTTTTTTTCCGTCATGGACGGCCCAAAGAATGTCATGCAGCTGCGTCTCCGGCCCGCCCAGGACGAAAAGCCCAATTTCTGTCATGATTTTTTGTCATAGAAGTAGGAGCCCACCACATCTATGATGATACCGGGTTTTGTCACAATTATCGTCATAGAAGTGTCATATGTATGACAGAAAAAAATTTCATTCGGCCCAAAATGTCACGGATGTGTCTTTTTTTTGTAGTGGTTCATGATAAATTAAAATTCAATTAATCATATTACTAAAGAACTCCCACTTAGATAGACATCCCTCTAGTCATCTAAATGATCACGTGATCCATATCAACTAAACCATGTCCGATCATCACGTGAGATGGAGTAGTTTTCAATGGTGAACATCTATATGTTGATCATATCTACTATATGATTCACGTTCGACCTTTCGGTCTCAGTGTTTCGAGGCCATATCTGCATATGCTAGGCACGTCAAGTTTAACCCGAGTATTCTGCACGTGCAAAACTGGCTTGCACCCGTTGTATGTGAACGTAGAGCTTATCACACCCGATCATCACGTGGTGTCTTGGCACGACGAACTGTAGCAATGGTGCATACTTAGGGAGAACACTTATACCTTGAAATTTAGTAAGGGATCATCTTATAATGCTGCCGCCGTACTAAGCAAAATAAGATGCATAAAAGATAAACATCACATGCAATCAAAATATGTGACATGATATGGCCATCATCATCTTGTGCTTATGATCTCCATCACCTAAGCATCGTCATGATCTCCATCATCACCGGCTTGACACCTTGATCTCCATCATAGCATCGTTGTCGTCTTGCCAACTATTGCTACTATGATTATCGCTACCGTTTAGTGATAAAGTAAAGCAATTACATGGCGATTGCATTTCATACAATAAAGCGACAACCATATGGCTCCTGCCAGTTGCCGATAACTCTGTTACAAAACATGATCATCTCATACAACAATTTATATCTAATCATGTCTTGACCATATCACATCACAACAAGCCCTGCAAAAACAAGTTAGACGTCCTCTACTTTGTTGTTGCAAGTTTTACGTGGCTGCTACGGGCTTCTAGCAAGAACCGTTCTTAGCTACGCATCAAAACCACAACGATTTTTCGTCAAGTGTGCTATTTTAACCTTCAACAAGGACCGGTTGTAGTCAAACTCGATTCAACTAAAGTTGGAGAAACAGACACCCGCCAGCCACCTATGTGCAAAGCACGTCGGTAGAACCAGTCTCATGAACGTGGTCATGTAATGTCGGTCCAGGCCGCTTCATCCAACAATACCGCCGAATCAAAGTAAGACGTTGGTGGTAAGCAGTATGACTATTATCGCCCACAACTCATTGTGTTCTACTCGTGCATATATCATCTACGCATAGACCTGGCTCGGATGCCACTGTTGGGGAACGTAGTAATTCAAAAAAAAATCCTACGATCACGCAAGATCTATCTAGCAGATGCATAGCAATGATATGGGAGAGTGTGTCCACGTACCCTTGTAGACCGAAAGCAGAAGCGTTTAGTAACGCGGTTGATGTAGTCGAACGTCTTCATGATCCAACCGGTCCAAGTACCGAACGTACGACACCTCCGTGTTCAGCACACGTTCAGCACGATGACGTCCCTCATGCTCTTGATCCAGTTGAGGATGAGGGAGAGTTCCGCCAACACGACGGCGTGGCAACAGTGATGATGAAGGTACCGTCGCAGGGCTTCCCTTAAGCACTACAACGATATGACCGAGGTGTTAAACTGTGGAGGGGGGGGGCACCGCACACGGCTAAGAGATTGTCTGTTGTGCTTTGGGGTGCCCCCTGCCCCGTATATAAAGGAGGGAGGGAGGAGGCGGCCAGCCTAGAGCGGCGCGCCAGAGGGGGGAGTCCTACTAGGACTCCCCTTCCTTTTCAGAGTAGGAGAAGGGGAAAGGGAAAGAGAGAGGGAGAAGGAAGGAGGGCCGCGCCCCCTCCTCTAGTCCAATTCGGTTTGGCTAGGGGGTGCGCGCGCGACCTCCTGGCCGTCGGCCTCCTCTTCCCACTAAGGCCCATGAAGGCCCAATACTCTCCCGGGGGATTCCGGTAACCTCCCGGTACTCCGGAAAATACCCGAATCACTCCGGAACCATTCCGGTGTCCAAATATAACCTTCCAATATATCAATCTATATGTCTCGACCATTTTGAGACTCCTCGTCATGTCCGTGATCTCATCCGGGACTCCGAACAAACTTCGGTCATCAAATCACATAACTCATAATACAAATCGTCATCGAACGTTAAGCGTGCGGACCCTACGGGTCGAGAACTATGTAGACATGATAGAGACACATCTCCGATCAATAACCAATAGCGGAACCTGGATGTTCATATTGGTTCCTACATATTCTACGAAGATCTTTATCGGTCAAACCGCACAACAACATACGTTGTTCCCTTTGTCATCGGTATGTTACTTGCCCAAGATTCGATCGTCGGTATCTTCATACCTAGTTCAAGCTCGTTACCGGCAAGTCTCTTTAATCGTTCTGTAATGCTTCATCCTGCAACTAACTCATTAGTCACATTGCTTGCAAGGCTTATAGTGATGAGCATTACCGAGAGGGCCTAGAGATACCTCTTCGATACACGGAATGACAAATCCTAATCTCGATCTATGCCAACCCAACAAACACCTTTGGAGACACCTGTAGAGCATCTTTATAATCACCCAGTTACATTGTGACCTTTGATAGCACACAAGATTGTAACACCCCAAAAATTTGACCTTGTTTTATTAATTAAAATTTTGCCAGGAAATTAAATTTTTGTTTTCTGGATTTATCTTTGATTTCAGAAACCCCTCTTCTACTTTAATATTGTGGGTTTTTACCTCAAGTGGAAACTTTCCAAAAGTATTATTGGACTTATATGCTCTCTCAATAAAACAATTCTTTATCAGTGGATTTATTGGCATAATTGTTTTTCCTGAGCTTTATTCTTTAAAAATGATTTTTCATAAATTTGGAGCCTCTGTTGCACTGCAACCATTTGATTAATGCATCTAAAATTTTCACCAAAAATTTGGGGATGTCATGTGATGTTTCCACATCACCTTTATGCAAAAATATCTTTTGGTTATTGGAGATTTTGAGCTCTACATCAACTTTTCAAATCTGATCCAGTAGGTATTTTTGCACTACAACCCATTTAAATATTCTTTAAAAAATTCTTCCAAGTGTTTGGAGATGTCAGTTGATGCACATAATTCAACTTCATGCAAAAACCCAGTGATGTTCTATGAAAAATTTGAGTGAATCATCCTCATTTTCATTCTGGTCCAGTTTGGTGATTTGTACTGCAACCCTAATTTATTTTGCTTTGGTGCCCATGAGCTTTTTCCTGCTTGTAGTCCTCCCTACAAGACCCTTAAGTCCAGGAGAATGGACCCATTGGAGGATTTTTAGTGCATGCAATGATAGCTTTTTGTTTCTGCCCAAAACTGGTTTTCTCAAAAACTTGCACTAACAAGTTTCTGTTTTTGCCAAACTAACCTCACCACCTTCTTCAGCTTCTAAAGAGACTAGGATCTGGAGATTTTGGCCACCCCAAGAGTTGCCTAGATGCCCATGGCATTCTGTCAAACACCCTGTGTGCAGGAACAGTTTTGGCATGTTTTCTAGTTTGCATTATGGACTTGAGCCCCTGACCCATCTAGCATGTCTACTAATCTCCTAGCTATCCCTAACCCAGGCCTGCTGATTCCCAGCATCACCCTAGCCCTCTAGCATGCCCTGGCATTTCATCGAGCACGTAGCGTGCGTGCTCTGAGCGCGGCCAGAGCGCGCGTTTTGCACGTGCGTGCGCACGGGTCGCCGCGTCCCGCCCCCTGGCCCTTGCTCGCCTGCAGAGCCATGCCCTGCCCTCGCCCACTCACCAGAACCCTCCAAGCCTCCCTGGCGCCCTACAGCGCCGCCGTCAGGGCTCCCTTGGCGGCACGCCGGCGTCGGCAGCGGGCTCTGCCGTGGACGGCGCCGCCCAAGCCACCCGCGCGCGCCAGCTGCCCCCTGGAACAGCCCGAGCCTATCCTCAAGCCCGTCGACTAGTGCTCGTCGCCGCCACGTCGCCCTGGCCACTACAGAACGGCGACTCGCCGTCGTTCTTATCCACCACCGCGGGAGCCAGCCTCGTTGCGCTATAAAAGGAGGCCCCGAGCCCCTCCGAGCACTCAGGCCTTCCCCCTAGTGCTCCCCTAGCCGCGGATTGACCGGAAGAGGCCATCTTCTCCACCTCCGGCAGGTTCGGCCGCCGCCGCGCTCCGGTGCCATGCGTCGCAACCAGACCCTCCCCCGTCCATCCAACACGACCACCCGTCTCCCCATGGTCTTGCGGAGCTGCCCAGCGCCTCAGCCTCGACCAAGGACCACCATAGCCCGAAGCCCCATTTGCTCCCGAACCACCGTCCGCCGCGGAGCTCGCCGCCGGTGACTTCCACCGTCCCCACCTGCCTAGCGCCCACCGGGAGGACCGCCCTAGACTGGCGGATCCATCCCTGCCCTCGGGGCCCCGTGGGGAGCTGCCGTTCGTCGACGGCGATCGCCGGAATCCTGCCTCCGTTCGGGCAGAGGGAGAGGAGGGAGAATAGACTAGTCAAACCTGACCAGTGGGCCTGCTGGACCCACTGTCAGTGACCCGCGCGCCACCCACGCTGGCTTTAGTGGAAGCGCAAAGTCCGGAGTACGTCTCCTCTGCTTCGAAAGCGTATTTTCCCCCGAAGCGTTTTCTTTTCTGGTTTTATTAAAAACAGAACTTTGACTAATCTTTGACTGGCTATATCTTTTAAAATAAAACTCCAAATGAGTTGATTCTTTTCCCTACCTCTCTCAAATTTCATCTAGTTTATTTTAAGATTTATTTCAAAAATATTTGGGACAACTTTTTGTACTGCTTTTGAAATATGTGTTATTTGAATATTTCTCAAAATAGGATTTTGGAGAAAAAGGCAACCTTCAAAAAAGTGCACCCCCACATGCATACACCTGAAGGCAAGCATTATGAACTCTGGCATAATGTTCTTGTGTGTTGTTGATACGGTTACAACACCACCTTGACTTGGAGCATACGTTATTTTTATGTGACGAGAAAATCATACGCATGGTTGCATATTGGAGATGCTTTGCTGTTAGAAATGGATATGCTGGTGATGGTAATCATCCTCGTAAGCTTCTCATGCATACCGGAAGGAAGCCGGGAAAGTCGCGGTCTTGGGTAGACACGAGCTTGTCCCTAGTTCCTCGTTGAGACGAGTATGTCCGGTATGGCATGGTGAGGCTTGATGAGTGGTGAGCTTACCTGTTAATGGAAATATTTTTGTTATGCTAATCATGCAGAGAATACTTGAACCTCCTGAGTCGGCCGTAGATCGAGTCTTGTTCCAGTAACCCCCATACTTGCTTCGTACTACCACTGGTCCCTGCCATAGGTAGGGTATGGTTCAGTAAGTTGTCAACCCCTTTCTAGCACACACCGTACAGAGAGGCCGTGATGAGGGTCCCATGGCCATGGAGTAAAGCCAGTCATCCGGTCTGGGGGCATGGGTGTTTCGGTTGTAGCCGAAGGGGTAGCTCCCCTAGTTTGCGCGCGGTATAAATTTTGTGATCCCACGCTACGTCGAGGTTGTAGCCTCCCCACTTAGAGTTTCGCTTGACAGGTGTCGTGGGTGATTCCAGACACCGGTAAGTTAAGCTGGTGTGTGCAGGTCAGGCGTGTTTTCAATTAAAAGACCGTGGACGGAATTAGTCCCGATGGACTAAAGAAACCCGTTACCCGTGGGTAAAGAGTACACCCTCTGCAGAGATTATACATCTATTCGAATAGCCGTGTCCATGGTTAAGGACTACAGTCTGGGATGGGTCAAGTGTCGGTCTTAGCGTCGGTCTTCGGAGGAAAAACTGCTAAACCAGAACATTGATGATGAACTGTGACACATGTGGATTATGATTTTTATTATTGTGGACTAACCATTCACTTTATTTGAATTATTGAGTATCCCTGGGACGGTCCTACCTCCTGGATACTCACTGCAATTATTATAAGCCCTTTATGTGGTGTCGCTCAGACGCCCGACTGTGGCATGCTTGTTATTTTTATTATTTATAAGCCCTTTATGTGGTGTCGCTCAGACGCCCGACTGTGGTATGCTTGTTATTTTTATTATTTATAAGCCCTTTATGTGGTGTCGCTCAGA